>NC_091365.1:1095000-1107500 GCF_038502225.1 Cherax quadricarinatus
ATTCAGCCTAGTATAACAAAATTGGGGTGACAAATGTAGCCACTTAATATACTCAGAGATGCCAGTCTCAGAAAAAGTGACTCTGTGATCCCTGCTCAGATAAATCTAATCTTACCAGATTCCAAGACTGGGTTAATTGACGGAAGTAACAGTTAGACATGAATTAGCAACATCACTTAGCAGCATCAGTTAGCCAATTGATGGCTAACTGATTGGGATAATTGATGGCAGCTTCGCCAATCTTCCCACCGGCTGACATCCACGTGAACTCAGCGTCAGAAAGTTTGGACCAACAGGAGCGACTCAAGACTCGCAATGCGTGTTTAAAGACAGACATGAGAAATCTCTGTTATCGGGGGAAAGAAAGTTGAAAGTGTGAAATACGATGTAAAAACTTCTCGGTGTACTGTCTTGAAGATAAGGAAATGATCTTCGGCACACTGACGACACTACAATTACTCTCAGGGGAAAAGGGTTCGATAAGGTGACTAGGGATGAAACCCAGACTGGTCATTGTTTCTCTCTTTCTCTCTCTCTCTCTCTCTCTCTCTCTCTCTCTCTCTCTCTCTCTCTCTCTCTCTCTCTCTCTCTCTCTCTCTCTCTCTCTCTCTCTCTCTCTCTCTCTCTCTCTCTCTCTCTCTCTCACTAGTTCCGTATCTCATTTTAATACATTCGTTTCTCATTCCAAGCTTCACTTTACATTCCAAGCTTCAACTTTACATTCAAAGCTTCACTTCTAATCTTCACGAGCTTTTACCATCCTATGGAGAGGGAGCATGGACACGGGGGTCGTCCCACAGTTACTAAAAACAACAGACATAGCCCCACTCCACAAAGGGGGCAGTAAAGCAACAGCAAAGAACTACAGACCGATAGCACTAACATCCCATATCATAAAAATCTTTGAAAGGGTCCTAAGAAGCAAGACCACCACCCATCTAGAAACCCATCAGTTACATAACCCAGGGCAACATGGGTTTAGAACAGGTCGCTCCTGTCTGTCTCAACTATTGGATCACTACGACAAGGTCCTAGATGCACTAGAAGACAAAAAGAATGCAGATGTAATATATACAGACTTTGCAAAAGCCTTCGACAAGTGTGACCATGGCGTAATAGCGCACAAAATGCGTACTAAAGGAATAACAGGAAAAGTCGGTCGATGGATCTATAATTTCCTCACTAACAGAACACAGAGAGTAGTAGTCAACAGAGTAAAGTCCGAGGCAGCTACGGTGAAAAGCTCTGTTCCACAAGGCACAGTACTCGCTCCCATCTTGTTCCTCATCCTCATATCTGACATAGACAAGGATGTCAGCCACAGCACCGTGTCTTCCTTTGCAGATGACACCCGAATCTGCATGATAGTGTCTTCCATTGCAGACACTGCAAGGCTCCAGGCGGACATCAACCAAATCTTTCAGTGGGCTGCAGAAAACAATATGAAGTTCAACGATGAGAAATTTCAATTACTCAGATGTGGTAAACACGAGGAAATTAAATCTTCATCAGAGTACAAAATAAATTCTGGCCACAAACTAGAGCGAAACACCAACGTCAAAGACCTGGGAGTGATCATGTCGGAGGATCTCACCTTCAAGGACCATAACATTGTATCAATCTCATCTGCTAGAAAAATGACAGGATGGATAATGAGAACCTTCAAAACTAGGGAGGCCAAGCCCATGATGACACTCTTCAGGTCACTTGTTCTATCTAGGCTGGAATATTGCTGCACACTAACAGCACCTTTCAAGGCAGGTGAAATTGTTGACCTAGAAAATGTACAGAGAACCTTCACGGCGCGCATAACGGAGATAAAACACCTCAATTACTGGGAGCGCTTGAGGTACCTAAACCTGTATTCCCTGGAACGCAGGCGGAGAGATACATGATTATATACACCTGGAAAATCCTAGAGGGACTAGTACCGAACTTGCACACGAAAATCACTCACTACGAAAGCAAAAGACTTGGCAGACGATGCAACATCCCCCAATGAAAAGCAGGGGTGTCACTAGCACGTTAAGAGACCATACAATAAGTGTCAGGGGCCCGAGACTGTTCAACTGCCTCCCAGCATACATAAGGGGGATTACCAACAGACCCCTGGCAGTCTTCAAGCTGGCACTGGACAAGCACCTAAAGTTGGTTCCTGACCAGCCGGGCTGTGGCTCGTACGTTGGTTTGCGTACAGCCAGCAGTAACAGCCTGGTTGATCAGGCTCTGATCCACCAGGAGGCCTGGTCACAGACCGGGCCGCGGGGGCGTTGACCCCCGGAACTCTCTCCAGGTAAACTCCTGGTAAACATCAATGCCTCTTTCCCAATCCACTTGTAACCATATACCCACAGCCTCTCTGATTTCTAATCCTATCTTGCTGGCGAGCCGTGGCAGTGAGGCAACGTTTGGAATAATCATATATATATATATATATATATATATATATATATATATATATATATATATATATATATATATATATATATATATATATATATATATATATATATATATATATATATATATATATATATATATATATATATATTTTATTTATATATGCATTATACATGTGGTTGCTGCCGTTGTGGTCATTAGTATTGGTTATACAAGGTATGAGACAACTCTGGGTATGAATATTCTTTGGTGAGGTCGTCTTGGTTCCACACCAGACATTTTCAGTGTCACTGTCTAGTTAATTTCTTAAGCTTTTTCTAGCAGTTTTCTGGCAATTTTAACTAGATTGTGCATATAAACAACTGTTATAAGTGATATGTTGTTATGCAGTGGGACGTAATTTAAAGTGAATTTTAGGGGGAACTGTGTCCTTCTTTGCCTATTTTTTTAACTGAGGTGGAAAACCACGATCGGTAAGCCAATGGTGGCTTGATCGTGTGTAAGCCAGCAGTGGTGGCTTGATCGTGTGTAAGCCAGCAGTGGTGGCTTGATCGTGTGTAAGCCAGCAGTGGTGGCTTGATCGTGTGTAAGCCAGCAGTGGTGGCTTGATCGTGTGTATGCCAGCAGTGGTGGCTTGATCGTGTGTAAGCCAGCAGTGGTGGCTTGATCGTGTGTAAGCCAGCAGTGGTGGCTTGATCGTGTGTAAGCCAGCAGTGGTGGCTTGATCGTGTGTAAGCCAGCAGTGGTGGCTTGATCGTGTGTAAGCCAGCAGTGGTGGCTTGATCGTCTGTAAGCCAGCAGTTGCTGTATCAGTGATCCCCAGCAATAGTACTCAAAGCCGTTAGTTGATGGCTGATTTCCCAGCACCACTACTCAGGCCGTTAGTTGATGACTGATCAGCACCAGAACGTCAGTGGATGGTTATTCACTAACTAGGGCATCATCACCTAACGAAGACCCACGTCAGGAGTCCCGCTCGTGTTTTCTGACAAGCAAATCATCTCCGTCACGACCAGTTCCTCTCACTATACGCGTCATCTTGGCTCTGTATTTTTCTGTTTACAAGTGCATTCTGTTCCCTAATGTTGTATACTTCTGATAGATACGCAGTTTCAAGACACTTCGGAGGAGTAAATAACAAAAAGGCACAATACCGTGACTGGAACTATACACAAATAGCCCGCACATAAAAGAGAGAAGCTTACGACGACGTTTCGGTTCGGTGCGGGTTATTTGTGTATACTTCAGAGGAGACTCGTACCGTTCAATATTTCTCCATAAACCATCGGAAAGCATTAAGGAGTAGTAACCAAACATACTGATATTTAATACCACACATAATACCACTCAATACCACACACTCAATACCACACATAATACCACACACTCAATGCCACACATACCACTCAATACCACACACAATACCACACACTTAGTGCCACACATACCACACAATACCACACACTATCACACACACAATAGCACGCACAATACCACACACACAATACCACACACACAATACCACACACATAATACCACACAATACCACACACACAATACCACACATACACAATACCACACACAATACCACATACACACAGTACCACACACACAATACCACACACACGCAATACCACACACACACAATACCACACACACAATACCACTCACACACAATACCACACACACAATACCACACACACACAATACCACACACACACAATACCACACACACAATACCACACACACACAATACCACACACAATACCACACACACAATACCACACACACAATACCACACACAATACCACACTTTTTACCCGCATGTTGCAACACAACTTTCAGGGTCTTTTCGTATGCACAAAATACCTCAAGATTTAAGAGACATTTATCACAGACTACTATTAAGAGTGTTGAACAAGAGTCAAGAGTCTAATGACTGCTCTCTGTATTCTGAAGTGAAGGCGAACAGCGCCCTCAGAACGACGTGTTTGCAAGGGTTGCGTACTCGTAGATTAAGCACGTGATATGCGTCTTTATAGACGTCAGGGCCACCTGCGATTGTTTCTGATTGTAAGCAGCCCTTCGCGCATCCCGCAGGTAGGGCCAAGTTCTTGGCCACGTGAGCTGTGTTGCAACATTGGGGGTAGCGCCAAGTTCTTGGCCACGTGAGCTGTGTTGCAACATTGGGGGTAGCGCCAAGTTCTTGGCCACGTGAGCTGTGTTGCAACACTGGGGGTAGGGCCATGTTCTTGGCCACATGGACAAACTAACGAGAACTCGTTAAGTTCGGTGAAAGTTGAATGTGTTTTGTCCCGCGTTCGTTGAACGCGACCATAGTCTCGTATAGGACCACATAGGGACCATAGAAGGTCTAAAATAGGACCACATAGGGACCATAGAGGGTCTAAAATAGGGCCACATTAGGGACCATAGAAAATCTAAAAAAGGACCAGATAGTAACCATAGAGGGTCTAAAATAGGACCACATAGGGACCATAGAGGGTCTAATATAGGACCACATAGGGACCATAGAAGACCTAAAGAACCACATTGGGACCAAAGCCTTCGATAGAACCTTTATATACACACACACCGGTTAAGCACGCGCAAGAAAACCCTTTTATGTCTAATGGCTCTGAGAAAACCTAAGTGCAACATGGAGTCAGGTACTAGAACCTGTGCACAGTTTCAAAACTAGGCATGACAGAATTCGGGGATCCAAGAACTTGAACTCAACACTCTTAAAAAAAGGAGCAAAAGAGTACAGAGACCGACACAGCGCAGCGCAGAGTGCGATACAGCACCGCAAGTACCGCAGATTAGCATCGTTGTTGTATGTGTTGACAGGTTCAACGGTCGGATAATCTCCTGTTGGTGGACACACAGACACACACAACAGAGACCTGAGTAAAAATAAGATCGTGTGAATGTGGTCGTACGATGCACAGATATCACCATGATGCACAGATCACCACGATGCGCAGACATCTCCACGATGCGCAGACATCTCCACGATGCGCAGACATCTCCACGATGTGCAGATCACCACGATGCACACACATCACCACGACACACGGACATCACCACGACACACACACATCACCACGACACACACACATCACCACGACATACAGACATCACCACGACACACATCACCATCCACAGTCCTGGTAATGCCACCTCAGCATGCAACCGATGGCTGCGAATTTTAATACATAAACAAATTACCCGACCAAAAAAAAAAAAACTGAAACCACCAAACGCACGTTTATTGCACCAAAGCAATAAAGAAAAAAATACGACACACGTAAATAAACACGATTAATTTACAGTCCCCCCCCCAAAAAAAAAAAAACTGGAACATTTAATCTAGGGGTATAATCAATGTGACGCAGGATTGAATTTTATTTACAAAAAAAAAAAACCCACCTTAGGAATGCACCCACTGATTTATAAGTCATGCTGAAGAGGAATGAATAACGCCTGTGTGGAATATCACTTAGCAACCCAAGCTGGGGAATGATAGCCGTTCTCTCAGTACCGGTAAACACTGGGAGTGTTGGGCAATGCCACACTGTGTGTCGCGGATACATGCTTGAATACACAAACGAGCACACACGAACATCTGTGAACACCGCAGTGGAATCTAACGAAATCATGAATAGCGAACGAGGTTGTTTGATTGGTTTGTTGATTAGATTTAAAGACGATCGACTGTACGAGGGTCACTGAATCTGCATACGCCTTGTACACCATCGGTGAAGAATATGTTGATTCCTTAATTATGTACACAAAGACACATACACACACACACACACACACACACACACACACACACACACACACACACACACACACACACACACACACACACACACACACACCTCCGTGAATATACACTGCGAGATATACGCCTTTCTGTGTATATACAGCGGGGCATATGCACAAATCGGTGTATGTAATTTGAGAGATATTCCACCCGGTGTATACACAATGAGAGACACACCACTCGGTATCTGTTCCCCATGAACGACGTGTACTAGTGTCACAGACGAGGTGCACTAGTGTCACAGACGAGGTGTACCAGTGTCACAGACGAGGTGCACTAGTGTCACAGACGAGGTGTACCAGTGTCACAGACGAGGTGCACTAGTGTCACAGACGAGGTGTACCAGTGTCACAGACGAGGTGCACTAGTGTCACAGACGAGGTGTACCAGTGTCACAGACGAGGTGTACCAGTGTCATAGACGAGGTGTACCAGTGTCACAGACGAGGTGTACCAGTGTCATAGACGAGGTGTACCAGTGTCACAGACGAGGTGTATCAATGTTACAGACGAGGTGTACCAATGTCACAGACGAGGTATACCAGTGCCACAGACGAGGTGTACCAGTGTCACAGACGAGGTATACCAGTGTCACAGACGAGGTGTACCAATGTCACAGACGAGGTGTACCAGTGTCATAGACGAGGTGTACCAGTGTCACAGACGAGGTGTACCAGTGTCACAGACGAGGTGTATCAATGTTACAGACGAGGTGTACCAATGTCACAGACGAGGTGTACCAGTGTCACAGACGAGGTATACCATTGTCACAGACGAGGTGTACCAGTGTCACAGACGAGGTATACCAGTGTCACAGACGAGGTGTACCAATGTCACAGACGAGGTGTACCAGTGCCACAGACGAGGTGTACCAGTGCCACAGACGAGGTGTACCAGTGTCACAGACGAGGTGTACCAGTGCCACAGACGAGGTGTACCAGTGTCACAGACGAGGTGTACCAGTGTCACAGACGAGGTGTACCAGTGCCACAGACGAGGTGTACCAGTGTCACAGACGAGGTGTACCAGTGCCACAGACGAGATGTACCAGTGTCACAGATGAGGTGTACCAGTGCCACAGACGAGATGTACCAGTGTCACAGACGAGGTGTACCAGTGTCACAGACGAGGTGTACCAGTGTCACAGACGAGGTGTACCAGTGTCACAGACGAGGTGTACCAGTGTCACAGACGAGGTGTACCAGTGTCACAGACGAGGTGTACCAGTGTCACAGACGAGGTGTACCAGTGTCACAGACGAGGTGTACCAGTGTCACAGACGAGGTGTACCAGTGTCATAGACGAGGTGTACCAGTGTCACAGACGAGGTGTACCAGTGTCACAGACGAGGTGTACCAGTGTCACAGACGAGGTGTACCAGTGTCACAGACGAGGTGTACCAGTGTCACAGACGAGGTGTACCAGTGTCACAGACGAGGTGTACCAGTGTCACAGACGCCGAGCTTGTTCACTCTACCCTCCCAACTGAGTATTACTAAATACTTCCAATGTTAAAGGCAGCTGTAAAGCGTGAACGCCAGCTAGCGCTGAAACGTTCCTCTCACAGGGTACCAACCTCACCGGCTCTCTCTCTCTCTCTCTCTCTCTCTCTCTCTCTCTCTCTCTCTCTCTCTCTCTCTCTCTCTCTCTCTCTCTCTCTCTCTCTCTCTCTCTCTCTCTCTCTCTCTCTCTCTATATCTATATATCTATATATCTATATATATATATATATATATATATATATATATATATATATATATATATATATATATATATATCTATATATATATATATAACAACACTGCACTAGCCAAGGACTCGAACCCATGCTGCTTTGGCCTGCCTGATGGTGGGCGATAACGCATGACGCCCTAATCCACTGGACCAGGATCGTATGGTCCAGTGGATTAAGGCGTCATGGGTTTTCGCCCACCATGAGGCAGGCCAAAGCAGCATGGGTTCGAGTCCTTGGCTAGTGCAGTGTTGGTATATATGTATATATATATATGTATATATATATATATATATATATATATATATATATATATATATATATATATATATATATATATTTATATACATATATATCACTGGTCGTCTCCCACCGAGGGAGAGTGGCCCCCCCCCCCAAAAAAAAAGAAGAGTATAGACGTTCATTCATCTGGCAGTGCAGGACATATCCTTGCTATTTAAAGCGATCGAAACTCTACGTTCTTTAAGTTAGACAGCAGTGTGAATACTGAGCTGTGATGCTGGTGTCTGAGGCAGGTAGGAAGAGGAGGTAGGTAGGTAGGTAGATATGTATCTTGCATAATTTGTGCCTTATGTTCGCACGGTACGTAAGTCTCGGGATTCTTTTGTTACTATGAAGGTGTTTGACTGATGCTCTGAATGGTAATGGGTGGTTTGTGAGGGTGGTTGTGGGTAGTAATGGTAGGTGGATGCTGGTTGTGGGTAGCACTGCTAGTTGGGTGCTGGCTGTGGGTAGCTGTGGGCTTCTGAATGGGTGTTAGTTGTAGATGGGGGTTATGGGGTAGTGTAGGTTGATAATTGGTTGGGATTGTGGTGAAGGTGTGAGGTAGTGGGGTGGTGTTGGCAGTGTGATGGGGTGATGGGTGACAGTGTTGGCAGTGTGATGGGGTGATGGGTGACAGTGTTGGCAGTGTGATGGGGTGATGGGTGACAGTGTTGGCAGTGTGATGGGGTGATGGGTGGCAATGTTGGCAGTATGATTGGGTGATGGATGGCAATGTTGGCAGTGTGATGGGGTGATGGGTGGCAATGTTGGCAGTGTGATGGGGTGATGGGTGGCAATGTTAGCAGTGTGATGGGGTGATGGGTGGCAATGTTGGCAGTGTGATGGGGTGATGGGTGGTAATGTTGGCAGTGTGATGGAGTGATGGGTGGTAATGTTGGCAGTGTGATGGGGTGATGGGTGGCAATGTTGGCAGTGTGATGGGGTGATGGGTGGCAATGTTGGCAGTGTGATGGGGTGATGGGTGGCAATGTTGGCAGTGTGATGGAGTGATGGGTGGTAATGTTGGCAGTGTGATGGGGTGATGGGTGGCAATGTTGGCAGTGTGATGGGGTGATGGGTGGCAATGTTGGCAGTGTGATGGGGTGATGGGTGGCAATGTTGGCAGTGTGATGGAGTGATGGGTGGTAATGTTGGCAGTGTGATGGAGTGATGGGTGGCAATGTTGACAGTGTGATGGAGTGATGGGTGGTAATGTTGGCAGTGTGATGGAGTGATGGGTGGCAATGTTGGCAGTGTGATGGGGTGATGGGTGGCAATGTTGGCAGTGTGATGGAGTGATAGGTGGTAATGTTGGCAGTGTGATGGAGTGATGGGTGGTAATGTTGGCAGTGTGATGGAGTGATGGGTGGCAATGTTAACAGTGTGATGGAGTGATGGGTGGTAATGTTGGCAGTGTGATGGGGTGATGGGTGGCAATGTTGGCAGTGTGATGGGGTGATGGGTGGCAATGTTGGCAGTGTGATGGGGTGATGGGTGGCAATGTTGGCAGTGTGATGGAGTGATGGGTGGTAATGTTGGCAGTGTGATGGAGTGATGGGTGGCAATGTTGACAGTGTGATGGAGTGATGGGTGGTAATGTTGGCAGTGTGATGGGGTGATGGGTGGCAATGTTGGCAGTGTGATGGGGTGATGGGTGGCAATGTTGGCAGTGTGATGGAGTGATGGGTGGCAATGTTGACAGTGTGATGGAGTGATGGGTGGCAATGTTGGCAGTGTGATGGAGTGATGGGTGGCAATGTTGGCAGTGTGATGGAGTGATGGGTGGCAATGTTGGCAGTGTGATGGAGTGATGGGTGGCAATGTTGGCAGTGTGATGGAGTGATGGGTGGTAATGTTGACAGTGTGATGGAGTGATGGGTGGCAATGTTGGCAGTGTGATGGAGTGATGGGTGGCAATGTTGGCAGTGTGATGGAGTGATGGGTGGCAATGTTGACAGTGTGATGGAGTGATGGGTGGCAATGTTGGCAGTGTGATGGAGTGATGGGTGGCAATGTTGACAGTGTGATGAGTGATGGGTGGCAATGTTGGCAGTGTGATGGAGTGATGGGTGGCAATGTTGGCAGTGTGATGGAGTGATGGGTGGCAATGCTGACAGTGTGATGGAGTGATGGGTGGCAATGTTGGCAGCGTGATGGAGTGATGGGTGGCAATGTTGGCAGTGTGATGGAGTGATGGATGGCAATGTTGGCAGTGTGATGGAGTGATGGGTGGCAATGTTGACAGTGTGATGGAGTGATGGGTGGCAATGTTGGCAGTGTGATGGAGTGATGGGTGACAATGTTGGCAGTGTGATGGAGTGATGGGTGGCAATGCTGACAGTGTGATGGAGTGATGGGTGGCAATGTTGCCAGTGTGATGGAGTGATGGGTGGCAATGTTGGCAGTGTGATGGAGTGATGGGTGGCAATGCTGACAGTGTGATGGAGTGATGGGTGGCAATGTTGGCAGCGTGATGGAGTGATGGGTGGCAATGTTGGCAGTGTGATGGAGTGATGGATGGCAATGTTGGCAGTGTGATGGAGTGATGGGTGGCAATGTTGACAGTGTGATGGAGTGATGGGTGGCAATGTTGGCAGTGTGATGGAGTGATGGGTGACAATGTTGGCAGTGTGATGGAGTGATGGGTGGCAATGCTGACAGTGTGATGGAGTGATGGGTGGCAATGTTGCCAGTGTGATGGAGTGATGGGTGGCAATGTTGGCAGTGTGATGGAGTGATGGGTGGCAATGTTGGCAGTGTGATGGAGTGATGGGTGGCAATGTTGACAGTGTGATGGAGTGATGGGTGGCAATGTTGGCAGTGTGATGGAGTGATGGGTGACAATGTTGGCAGTGTGATGGAGTAATGGGTGGCAATGCTGACAGTGTGATGGTGTGATGGGTGGCAATGTTGGCAGTGTGATGGAGTGATGGGTGGCAATGTTGGCAGTGTGATGGAGTGATGGGTGACAATGTTGACAGTGTGATGGAGTGATGGGTGGCAATGCTGACAGTGTGATGGTGTGATGGGTGGCAATGTTGGCAGTGTGATGGAGTGATGGGTGGCAATGTTGACAGTGTGATGGAGTGATGGGTGGCAATGTTGGCAGTGTGATGGAGTGATGGGTGACAATGTTGGCAGTGTGATGGAGTGATGGGTGGCAATGCTGACAGTGTGATGGAGTGATGGGTGGCAATGTTGGCAGTGTGATGGAGTGATGGGTGGTAATGCTGACAGTATGGGTACACTTGAGATGGTGTCGGAAACGTTTCGTGTAAAGCAGTTTTGGAGACACGAAGAATCGAAACATCTTTCTGTGAACAGTACTGAAGGATGGCACACGATATGGAGCAAGTATGTACTAAGGCAACGTTTCGCCCATCTCGATAATTTTCCCAATAAAAACTTCAGCAACATGTCTCCTAAAATTATTAATGCAAATATGTATATGTATATATATGTATATATATATATATATATATATATATATATATATATATATATATATATATATATATATATATATATATATATATATATATATATATATATATATATATATATGTATATATATATATATATATATATATATATATATATATATATATATATATATATATATATATATATATATATATATATATATATATATATATATTACATAATATGGTACAGAAGATCCAAGAGATACACTATTGATATAAAGGTGGCACATACGGTACATGTTGTTACGTGTGTATCACCGATTATAAGGTGAAAATCTCATCCAGCTCCTCAGAGCTGGGGAGTGTGCCCAAAATACAGCAGGCATTACCCCTTTGAACAGCCGCACTGAGCCGCTGGAACAGAAAACTAGCTGCCCTGGGATCCCTAGTTACCCTGATGAGTCTTTTTCCCAGCTCCTTAAGGAATTTAGATGCACTCTTTCCCCATGAGCCAAGGGTCTCTGAGCCTATGGGAACAAACATATAATGATGGGCAAGTTCTCCATATTTTCTAGACTTTTGGGACTCCCTGAAGCTGGCAGCTGCCCCTCCTTCCTCCCTGGTGTATTGGAGATAGGTATCAGCCAAGGTAGATGCACATGTATAGTCCCACACCACCTGCTTCCCATCTGTCCAGGCTTGAAGGGTGATACCATCTGGACGCTTCTGGCTGCCATCAGATCTGCATAGTTGGGGTGGCTCCCTTACTGCTGGGCATCCAGCTGTTGTGAGGCTCCTCTTGATAATGTTATTAACCTCCTCATGTC
>NC_091365.1:1112500-1142500 GCF_038502225.1 Cherax quadricarinatus
CTGCACATACAGGTATACGATAGCGTTTATGTGCATTTAACCTGTCGACCTCGGCCTTGTATAATGACGACCCTCTCTCCCCACCCTCCCTCTCTTCTCTCAGCTGTTTACAATAACACCGTAACAGTCGTCGATCGTAATACACAGCTGCGGTAAAAACCTTTCTGTATGACTTAATTCCGAGGGTATGGAATACACGGGGTTATCTGTGTGACGGTGCCAGGAGGGTTACGGTAGGGAATTAATGTGGTAGGTGTGTAGAATGATAAGTTTGCCAGTATTGATAGGATGATGTGTGTGCCAGTGTTGGGAGGGTGATAGGTGTGCCAGCGCTGGGAGGGTGATAGGTGTGTCAGTGCTGGCAGGGTGATAGGCGTGCCAGCACTGGCAGATTGATAGGTGTGCCAGCACTGGCAGGGCGATAGATGTGCCAGCACTATCAGTGTGATAGGTGTGCCAGTACTGGCAAGATGATAGGTGTGCCAGCACTGACAGGGTGATAGGTGTGCCAGCACTGACAGGATGATAGATGTGCCAGTACTGGCAAGATGACAGGTGTGCCAGCACTGGCAGGATGATAGGTGTGCCAGCACTGGCAGGGCGATAGATGTGCCAGCACTGTCAGTGTGATAGGTGTGCCAGTACTGGCAAGATGATAGGTGTGCCAGCACTGACAGGGTGATAGGTGTGCCAGCACTGACAGGATGATAGATGTGCCAGTACTGGCAGGATGATAGGTATGCCAGTACTGGCAGGATGATAGGTGTGCCAGTACTGGCAGGATGATAGGTGTGCCAGCACTGACAGGATGATAGACGTGCCAGTACTGGCAGGATGATAGGTGTGCCAATACTGGCAGGATGATAGGTGTGCCAGTACTGACAGGATGATAGGTGTGCCAGCACTGACAGGATGATAGGTGTGCCAGCACTGACAGGATGATAGGTGTGTCAGCACTGACAGGATGATAGGTGTGCCAGTACTGGCAGGATGATAGGTGTGCCAGTACTGGCAGGATGATAGGTGTGCCAGCACTGACAGGATGATAGGTGTGCCAGCACTGACAGGATGATAGGTGTGCCAGCACTGACAGGATGATAGGTGTGCCAGCACTGACAGGATGATAGGTGTGCCAGCACTGACAGGATGATAGGTGTGCCAGTACTGACAGGATGATAGGTGTGCCAGTACTGGCAGGATGATAGGTGTGCAGGTACTGGCAGGATGATAGGTGCGCCAGTACTAGCAGGATGATAGGTGTGCAGGTACTGGCAGGATGATAGGTGTGCCAGTACTGGCAGGATGATATGTGTGCCAGTACTGGCAGGATGATAGGTGTGCCAGTACTGGCAGGATGATAGGTGTGCCAGTACTGGCAGGATGATAGGTGTGCCAGTACTGGCAAGATGATAGGTGTGCCAGTACTGGCAGGATGATAGGTGTGTCAGCACTGACAGGATGATAGGTGTGCCAACACTGACAGGATGATAGGTGTGCCAGTACTGGCAGGATGATAGGTGTGCCAGCACTGACAGGATGATAGGTGTGCCAGCACTGACAGGATGATAGGTGTGCCAGTACTGACAGGATGATAGGTATGCCAGCACTGACAGGATGATAGGTGTGCCAGCACTGACAGGATGATAGGTGGGCCAGCACTGACAGGATGATAGGTGTGCCAGCACTGACAGGATGATAGGTGTGCCAGTACTGGCAGGATGATAGGTGTGCCAGTACTGGCAGGATGATAGGTGTGCCAGTACTGGCAGGATGATAGGTGTGCCAGCACCGACAGGATGATAGGTGTGCCAGTACTGACAGGATGATAGGTGTGCCAGTACTGGCAGGATGATAGGTGTGCCAGTACTGGCAGGATGATAGATGTGTCAGTACTGGCAGGATGATAGGTGTGCCAGCACTGACAGGATGATAGGTGTGCCAGCACTGACAGGATGATAGGTGTATCAGCACTGACAGGATGATAGGTGTGCCAGTACTGACAGGATGATAGGTGTGCCAGAACTGGCAGGATGATAGGTGTGCCAGTACTGACAGGATGATAGGTGTGTCAGCACTGACAGGATGATAGGTGTGCCAGCACTGACAGGATGATAGGTGTGCCAGCACTGACAGGGTGATAGGTGTGCCAGCACTGACAGGATGATAGGTGTGCCAGTACTGACAGGATGATAGGTGTGCCAGTACTGGCAGGATGATAGGTGTGCAGGTACTGGCAGGATGATAGGTGTGCCAGTACTAGCAGGATGATAGGTGTGCAGGTACTGGCAGGATGATAGGTGTGCCAGTACTGGCAGGATGATAGGTGTGCCAGCACTGACAGGATGATAGGTGTGCCAGTACTGACAGGATGATAGGTGTGCCAGTACTGGCAGGATGATAGGTGTGCCAGTACTGGCAGGATGATAGGTGTGCCAGTACTGGCAGGATGATAGGTGTGCCAGTACTAGCAGGATGATAGGTGTGCCAGTACTGGCAGGATGATAGGTGTGCCAGTACTAGCAGGATGATAGGTGTGCAGGTACTGGCAGGATGATAGGTGTGCCAGTACTGGCAGGATGATAGGTGTGCCAGTACTGGCAGGATGATAGGTGTGCCAGTACTAGCAGGATGATAGGTGTGCAGGTACTGGCAGGATGATAGGTGTGCCAGTACTGGCAGGATGATAGGTGTGCCAGTACTGGCAGGATGATAGGTGTGCCAGCACTGACAGGATGATAGGTGTGCCAGCACTGATAGGATGATAGGTGTGCCAGCACTGACAGGATGATAGGTGTGCCAGCACTGACAGGATGATAGGTATGCCGGCACTGACAGGATGATAGGTGTGCCAGTACTGGCAGGATGATAGGTATGCCAGCACTGACAGGATGATAGGTGTGCCAGCACTGACAGGATGATAGGTGTGCCAGCACTTACAGGATGATAGGTGTGCCAGTACTGACAGGATGATTGGTGTGCCAGCACTGACAGGATGATAGGTGTGCCAGCACTAACAGGATGATAGGTGTGACAGTACTGACAGGATGATAGGTGTGCCAGTACTGACAAGATGATAGGTGTGCCAGCACTGACAGGATGATAGGTGTGCCAGTACTGGCAGGATGATGGGTGTGCCAGTACTGGCAGGATGATAGGTGTGCCAGCACTGACAGGATGATAGGTGTGCCAGTACTGGCAGGATGGTAGGTGTGCCAGCACTGACAGGATGATAGGTGTACCAGCACTGACAGGATGATAGGTGTGCCAGCACTGACAGGATGATAGGTGTGCCAGTACTGACAGGATGATAGGTGCGCCAGTACTGACAGGATGATAGGTGTGCCAGCACTGACAGGATGATAGGTGTGCCAGTACTGACAGGATGATAGGTGTGCCAGTACTGACAGGATGATAGGTGTGCCAGTACTGACAGGGTGATAGGTGTGCCAGTACTGACAGGATGATAGGTGTGCCAGTACTGACAGGATGATAGGTGTGCCAGCACTGACAGGATGATAGGTGTGCCAGTACTGACAGGATGATAGGTGTGCCAGCACTGACAGGATGATAGGTGTGCCAGCACTGACAGGATGATAGGTGTGCCAGTACTGACAGGATGGTAGGTGTGCCAGTACTGACAGGATGATAGGTGTGCCAGTACTGACAGGATGATAGGTGTGCCAGTACTGACAGGATGATAGGTGTGCCAGTACTGACAGGGTGATATTATAACCAAGAGAAGTAATATGATATGTTGGTATTAAGTATGAAGGAGAAGAAGAAGAGGAAGAAGACGTAGTTAGAAGAAGAGGAAGAAGATTATCTTAGGAATATAAACCTCTGTGGGTTAATACACGAGAATAACTCAAACCAGCCAAGAAGCGTGTCCTACTTCCGTCCAAGGAGAGGAATGACCTGATGGAGGAAGTGATGGAGACTCAGTACACAGCTTCAAGGATAAGTGTAACATGATACCAGAGAGTTGAAGCAGGGCCAAGAGCAGAGACTCTACCTCTACACACACACACACACACAACAACCAGTGAAGAGGCGGGGCCAGGAGCTATGAATCGACCCCTGCAAGCACAATTGGGTGAGTACACACACACACACGCATACACACACACACACACCTACACACACACACACACACACACGCATACACACACACACACACACGACTACACACACACACACACACACACACACACACACACGCATACACACACAAAAACACACCCCTACACACACACACACACACACACACACACACACACACACGCATACACACACACACACACACCCCTACACACACACACACACGCATACACACACAAAAACACACCCCTACACACACACACACACACACACACACACACCCCTACACACACACACACACACACACACACACACACACACACACACACACACACACACACACACACACACACACACACACACACAGGTGGTAATAGCAGTGATGTATAACCCACCACAGAACAGCAAGAGGCCAAGGCAAGAGTACGACGAGAGCAATAGAGCGATGGTTGATACACTGGCTAGAGTGGCCAGAAGAGCTCATGCATGCAGGGCAAAGCTCCTGATCATGGGTGACTTTAACCACAAGGAGATCGATTGGGAGAACTTGGACCCACATGGGGGCCAAGATACATGGAGGGCTAAGATGATGGAGGTGGTACTGGAAAACTTCATGTGCCAACACGTAAGGGACACTACAAGAGAGAGAGGAGAGGATGAACCAGCAAGGCTGGACTTAGTATTCACCTTGAGTAGTGCAGATATCGAGGACATCACATACGAAAGACCCCTTGGGGCCAGTGACCATGTGGTTTTAAGCTTCGAATACACAGTAGAGCTACAAGTGGAGGGAGAAGCAGGAAGGCCAGGACGAATGAAGCCAAACTACAAGAAAGGGGACTACACAGGAATGAGGAACTACCTGAACGGGGTTCAGTGGGACAGAGAACTGGCAGGGAAGCCAGTTAATGAGATGATGGAATATGTAGCAACAAAATGCAAGGAGGCTGAGGAGAGGTTTGTACCCAAGGGTAACAGGAATAATGAAAAAGCCAGGATGAGCCCATGGTTTACCCAAAGGTGCAGGGAGGCAAAAACCAAGTGTGCTAGGGAATGGAAGAAATATAGAAGGCAAAGGACCCAGGAGAATAAGGAGACCAGTCGTAGAGCCAGAAACGAATATGCACAGATAAGAAGGGAGGCCCAAAGACAATATGAAAATGACATAGCAGCGAAAGTCAAATCTGACCCAAAACTGTTGTACAGCCACATCAGGAGGAAAACAACAGTCAAGGACCAGGTAATCAGGCTAAGGAAGGAAGGAGGAGAGACAACAAGAAATGACCGTGAAGTATGTGAAGAACTCAACAAGAGATTCAAAGAAGTGTTCACAGAGGAGACAGAAGGGACTCCAGAAAGACGGAGAGGTGGGGCACACCACCAAGTGCTGGACACAGTGCACACAACCGAGGAAGAAGTGAAGAGGCTTCTGAGTGAGCTAGATACCTCAAAGGCAATGGGGCCAGATAACATCTCCCCATGGGTATTGAGAGAGGGAGCAGAGGTGCTATGTGTACCCCTAACAACAATATTCAATACATCTATCGAAACAGGGAGATTGCCTGAGGCATGGAAGACAGCAAATGTAGTCCCAATCTTTAAAAAAGGAGACAGACATGAAGCATTAAACTACAGACCAGTGTCACTGACATGTATAGTATGCAAAATCATGGAGAAGATTATCAGGAGAAGAGTGGTGGAACACCTAGAAAGGAACGATCTCATCAACAGCAGCCAACATGGTTTCAGGGATGGGAAATCCTGTGTCACAAACCTACTGGAGTTCTATGACATGGTGACAGCAGTAAGACAAGAGAGAGAGGGGTGGGTGGATTGCATTTTCTTGGACTGTAAGAAGGCGTTTGACACAGTTCCACACAAGAGATTGGTGCAAAAACTGGAGGACCAAGCAGGGATAACAGGGAAGGCACTACAATGGATCAGGGAATACTTGTCAGGAAGACAGCAGCGAGTCATGGTACGTGGCGAGGTGTCAGAGTGGGCACCTGTGACCAGCGGGGTCCCGCAGGGGTCAGTCCTAGGACCAGTGCTGTTTCTGGTATTTGTGAACGACATGACGGAAGGAATAGACTCTGAGGTGTCCCTGTTTGCAGATGACGTGAAGTTGATGAGAAGAATTCACTCGATCGAAGACCAGGCAGAACTACAAAGGGATCTGGACAGGCTGCAGACCTGGTCCAGCAATTGGCTCCTGGAGTTCAATCCCACCAAGTGCAAAGTCATGAAGATTGGGGAAGGGCAAAGAAGACCGCAGACGGAGTACAGTCTAGGGGGCCAGAGACTACAAACCTCACTCAAGGAAAAAGATCTTGGGGTGAGTATAACACCAGGCACATCTCCTGAAGCGCACATCAACCAAATAACTGCTGCAGCATATGGGCGCCTGGCAAACCTCAGAACAGCATTCCAACATCTTAATAAGGAATCATTCAGGACCCTGTACACCGTGTACGTTAGGCCCATATTGGAGTATGCGGCACCAGTTTGGAACCCACACCTAGCCAAGCACGTGAAGAAACTAGAGAAAGTGCAAAGGTTTGCAACAAGACTAGTCCCAGAGCTAAGAGGTATGTCCTACGAGGAGAGGTTAAGGGAAATCAACCTGACGACACTGGAGGACAGGAGAGATAGGGGGGACATGATAACGACATACAAAATACTGAGAGGAATTGACAAGGTGGACAAAGACAGGATGTTCCAGAGATTGGACACAGTAACAAGGGGACACAGTTGGAAGCTGAAGACACAGATGAATCACAGGGATGTTAGGAAGTATTTCTTCAGCCACAGAGTAGTCAGTAAGTGGAATAGTTTGGGAAGCGATGTAGTGGAGGCAGGATCCATACATAGCTTTAAGCAGAGGTATGATAAAGCTCACGGCTCAGGGAGAGTGACCTAGTAGCGATCAGTGAAGAGGCGGGGCCAGGAGCTCGGACTCGACCCCCGCAACCTCAACTAGGTGAGAATTAGGTGAGTGCACACCTACACACACACACACACACACACACACACACACACACACACACCCCTACACACACACACACACACACACACCCCTACACACACACACACACACACCCCTACACACACACACACACACACACCCCGACACACACACACACACACACACACACACACACACACACACACACACACACACACACATACACACACATAGACACACACACACACACACACACACACACACACACATACACACACACACACACACACACGCACACACACACACACACACACACACACACACACACACACACACTCACACACACACAACAACAACTGCCAGACGACAGTGGCGTGCGTATACAGATATCTCTCAAGTCTTGTTTATACTGGCAGAGTACAGCAGCGCATTCGCCTGCGTGGGGAAGTCTTTTCCGTTTGTTTACTTACCGTGTGTCAAGAGGAAGGCGAAAGAGAGACCTGAAGACGGCTGCAAGAGTGCAAGAAATACTCTTCAACACGAGTGTATCCTCTTAATTATTTATCTACAGAGTTTATTTCGAGAATTTTTATTCTTGTCTTCCACCACAATCACCACCACTACAATCACCACCATTAATAATCACCACCACTACCACCACCACCCCAACCACCACTACTACCACCACCACAATCCCCACCACTACAATCACCACCACTACCACCACCCATTATCACCTAATCCTCCCCAACACCCCGTCAATTCTTCCCCTGCCCTCTCTTCCCCCCTCAGCGTCTTAAAGACGGAGCGTCCATCAACGCGTCTTGTCATAAAAGATTGCTCCTAAACGCAGAGGCTTCGTCCATAAAAATAGATTTCCCTATGTATTAACTTAATGTTTTGTAATGAGTGGTTGGTAAAAGTGACTGATATATTTATGGAGGTGTGCTGCCAGATTTGTGAGTCAAGCACCTCCTTCCTCCTCTGTCATCGTCTCCTCTTCTTCCTCTTCCTCCTCCTCCTCCTTCTCAAACTCCATCTACTTTCCCCTTATCTTCCTATTTTTCTTCAATTCCTTCCTCCTTCGTCATCCTCCTGCTGCTCCTTCAACCAGTTTTCCTCCTTCGTATTTTTCTCCCCAAAATTAATTTCCTCTCTATATACCTCGATGCCTCGGACACATACTTGGCTGAGGTGATAAATTCCCATGACTTCCTGACAGCTACAAGTTAAGGGCAGATTATAGGATCAGTAATTAATGTAAGCTCTCAAGATCTAACTACGAGACTGAAGATGGTTGCGCGAGAAAGTCTAGGAGCCGAGATAACCTTGAATTCCAACCTATAGTTTTGTAGAGATTCTTTATAATAATAATAATAATAATAATAATAATAATAATAATAATAATAATAATAATAATAATAATAATAATAATAATAATAATAAGAATAATAATAATTCCCAGGCCGGTTGAATTTCTTTTTCTTTTCTTAATTTAAGTTTTTTGATTCGTTCTCTGAGAGTAAAAAAAAAAATTATAAAAACATGAAAATTCGTTTATAAATGCAGAGGCGATTTTTCTTATCCACAATACAGATTTTTTTTTAATAACAGACATTAGATATCTCGTGTATATAGAGTCTTGGAATAGATATCGTTCCGCATGTTCTAAAGTAGTGACAAGAAGTGTCCCTAGATGGCAGTAAAGTTGTCGATATAAACGATAGACAGATTCTACTGATCTAATAATACATTATATATATATATATATATATATATATATATATATATATATATATATATATATATATATATATATATATATATATATATATATATATATATATATATATATATATATATATATATATATATATATATATATATATATATATACAACTTATTTTACAGCCACAATTAAATAAGATTTGCAAAACCTCTGGCCTTATGGGTTTAGGGTAAGAAAATCCTGCCGTAAATCCAAAGTCGTGGAGATGCAGATATGAAATAATCAGTCCCTGAGCCTAACCGAGAAGAAGAACGTTCAAGATGGTCAGTCCCAGGGACTTAGTGTTTGCTCAGCTTCACGATGGATGTGATACAATGCAAAACAAAAGAGGGGATAAAAAGCAAGGGGAAAAACTATTTGTTAAGCTTGGTGGACAACAAACATATCAACGGACAATTGGGGAAGCGACCACGTCAGAGGTATGGTTATTATAGCCATAAAGACATCACCAGGAATAATGGCTGCCCTGGTGCCTGACACCGCTCTAATATTTCTGTCTCTCTGACCCTGTCAGAGAGTGATGGTGACTGTACACACACACACACACACACACACACACACACACACACACACACACACACACACACACACACACACACACACACACACACACACACACACACACACACAAACACACACACACACACACACACAGCTCATGGCTCAGGGAGAGTGACCAAGTAGCGACCAGTGAAAAGGCGGGGCCAGGAGCTATGACTCGACCCCTGCAACCACAACTAGGTAAGTACACACACATATACACATAAATATAACAAATAAACGTCCATCGCCATTTCACTCTCAAGAACACACACACAAACACGTACACGAATGTGCACACACGCAAACACATAAAACATACAAGCAAGCTCACGCAAGCAGCAAAACAGACGCACGCGCAGGTGAACGCTGAACACAGATGCGATGCAGCATCCCTAGTAATTCTCTATCTCAGTAATGAAAATTATAAGCTGGATGAGGTAGTACTGAAAGCAGATTCAGTACACAGCTTCAGGAGTAGGTATTATGCGGTTCAAGAGGCCAGAAACTAGTAACGCTTGTCAAAATAGCCTGGAAGGCAGTGTCAGAAGGTGGGAATCGACTCTCAAAAGCACAAATCGGAGAGTACAATAGAAGATAATTTACTGTGTACCTCATATCCGCCCTGTGGACGGTAGTGGCTAGTTTGTGTACCTCATATCCGCCCTGTGGACTGTAGTGGCTAGTTTGTGTACCTCATATCCGCCCTGTGGACGGTAGTGGCTAGTTTGTGTACCTCATATCCGCCCTGTGGACGGTAGTGGCTAGTTTGTGTACCTCATATCCATCCTGTGGACGGTAGTGGCTAGTTTGTGTACCTCATATCCATCCTGTGGACGGTAGTGGCTAGTTTGTGTACCTCATATCCATTCTGTGGACGGTAGTGGCTAGTTTGTGTACCTCATATCCATCCTGTGGACGGTAGTGGCTAGTTTGTGTACCTCATATCCGCCCTGTGGACTGTAGTGGCTAGTTTGTGTACCTCATATCCATTCTGTGGACGGTAGTGGCTAGTTTGTGTACCTCATATCCATTCTGTGGACGGTAGTGGCTAGTTTGTGTACCTCATATCCATCCTGTGGACGGTAGTGGCTAGTTTGTGTACCTCATATCCGCCCTGTGGACTGTAGTGGCTAGTTTGTGTACCTCATATCCATTCTGTGGACGGTAGTGGCTAGTTTGTGTACCTCATATCCATCCTGTGGACGGTAGTGGCTAGTTTGTGTACCTCATATCCATCCTGTGGACGGTAGTGGCTAGTTTGTGTACCTCATATCCGCCCTGTGGACTGTAGTGGCTAGTTTGTGTACCTCATATCCATTCTGTGGACGGTAGTGGCTAGTTTGTGTACCTCATATCCATCCTGTGGACGGTAGTGGCTAGTTTGTGTACCTCATATCCATTCTGTGGACGGTAGTGGCTAGTTTGTGTACCTCATATCCATCCTGTGGACGGTAGTGGCTAGTTTGTGTACCTCATATCCGCCCTGTGGACTGTAGTGGCTAGTTTGTGTACCTCATATCCATTCTGTGGACGGTAGTGGCTAGTTTGTGTACCTCATATCCATCCTGTGGACGGTAGTGGCTAGTTTGTGTACCTCATATCCATCCTGTGGACGGTAGTGGCTAGTTTGTGTACCTCATATCCGCCCTGTGGACTGTAGTGGCTAGTTTGTGTACCTCATATCCATTCTGTGGACGGTAGTGGCTAGTTTGTGTACCTCATATCCATCCTGTGGACGGTAGTGGCTAGTTTGTGTACCTCATATCCATTCTGTGGACGGTAGTGGCTAGTTTGTGTACCTCATATCCGCCCTGTGGACTGTAGTGGCTAGTTTGTGTACCTCATATCCATTCTGTGGACGGTAGTGGCTAGTTTGTGTACCTCATATCCATTCTGTGGACGGTAGTGGCTAGTTTGTGTACCTCATATCCATTCTGTGGACGGTAGTGGCTAGTTTGTGTACCTCATATCCATCCTGTGGACGGTAGTGGCTAGTTTGTGTACCTCATATCCATCCTGTGGACGGTAGTGGCTAGTTTGTGTACCTCTTATCCACCCTGTGGACGGTTTTGGCTAGTTTGTGTACCTCATATCCGCCCTGTGGACGGTAGTGGCTAGTTTGTGTACCTCATATCCACTCTGTGGACGGTAGTGGCTAGTTTGTGCGCCTCATATCCACCCTGTGGACGGTAGTGGCTAGTTTGTGCGCCTCATATCCACCCTGTGGACGGTAGTGGCTAGTTTGTGCGCCTCATATCCACCCTGTGGACGGTAGTGGCTAGTTTGTGCGCCTCATATCCACCCTGTGGACGGTAGTGGCTAGTTTGTGCGCCTCATATCCACCCTGTGGACGGTAGTGGCTAGTTTATGCACCTTATATCCACCCTGTGGACGGTAGTGGCTAGTTTATGCGCCTCATATCCACCCTGTGGACGGTAGTGGCTAGTTTATGCACCTTATATCCACCCTGTGGACGGTAGTGGCTAGTTTATGCGCCTCATATCCACCCTGTGGACGGTAGTGGCTACGATTCGTAGCCAGTACAAATAATAATAATTTCAAAGCATTTAAAAAGTCACCCTTGGGCAATAGGTCGTCAGCTAATGAATGATTTTCTCTGCAAATAACTGCTGTTTCATACACGATTGAGTCCTCCTCTATAAGCAACTGTCTTTAAAGGGATTTAATCGCCTCTATGAAGCTCTTTCGTAAAAAGCATCACCCCTTTATAAACAGCTGTCATTAAATGCTTTAACCCCCTCTAGAAACAGTAGTAATAAAGAAGATTTAACTCCTTTATTCATGCCCATCCTATGAGGAATTCCATGCCCACTCCACGAGGGATTAAAGGCCTTGTTTATACGCCTTTTATAAGAGGAATTTAATTCCCCCCTGGGGGAGATGCATCGGGTCATTAATAAGGCCTAATTGTTGGAGGTAATTCCCCCAATTCATAAAATCAGACGAGAGTAATTTGGCAGATCTGTCTGTGGCTTCTCTGCTCATCAGCTGATGAGGTTGCCATAGCTTCTCTTGTTTGTCAGTAGGCCTCGGCTTTTCTTATAACATAATAATAATATTGTCTATAATACGTTTTTCGTGGGCCTTTGGCACTGTGGCTACTGTGTCCAGGTGGTGATCCAGACCTGGTGACGCATGAGAGGAATGATGTTGTGTGTGTGTGTGTGTGTGTGTGTGTGTGTGTGTGTGTGTGTGTGTGTGTGTGTGTGTGTGTTATCTGAGGTCATGACGTCTTTTAGACATAAGAACATAAGAAAGAAGGAGAACTGCACCAGGCCAACTGACATTGCTTGATTCTATGGGCATCACTGACCTGTTTCTCCACTGTTTTTAACTCTACAGCCCCTTGACTGACTACTGTGGTGTCTCAGAGCATAACACAAGAGTAGTCAACACTTGTAGATGCTTGGTGATAACTGATATGGTAAAAGACACACAAAGAAATTGGCCTGTATATTTCTCCCTCAATCTGAGGTCCTCTTCAGATCGAAATGAACTGACCAATTTAACGTTACTGTCTGCTTGTGGGGTCATTACCTAGCATCAATAAGGTGTCTGCTATATAGGTTCATGTTTTTTCACTAACCTTCATGTAGCTTCTTGTGGTTCAGTGTAGTTATATGTGGCTCTCTGTAGCTACAGGTGGCTCTGTTTGTTTACGTATGGGTCTGTGTAATTACAAATGGCACTATTTACTTATGGCTTTACGTAGTTACATATGGCCCTAATTCTTATGTGGAAATCTTCATCTTTTACTTTCAAACATTGGCAGTAATTATATATATATATATATATATATATATATATATATATATATATATATATATATATATATATATATATATATATATATATATATATATATATATATATATATATATATATATATATATATATATAACCATCCAATTGATTTTCAAAAAGTTGAGAAAGTAGTATCAAGCAAGTCCATGGTTGACAGGAATATAATTGAATCTTGTTTCATAAAAAGCAGTTTTGACAATAATATGAATATTTCCTTTGGTTTATATAAATTAGATCCATTTATAATTAATAGAATTTGGGAAGAATTTAATAATACACTGGACAAATAATAATTTTTAAATTTTCTTGGGTAGAATAGCTTGGGGGTGAGTTGTGCAAGGGACCTATCCAAGTTGGGTCGCCGCGCGTCAGGTGTTTAACCGTTGTGGGATCTGATAGTGAGGTGCTGCCGGACCCCTTATATAGCTTCCTTGGATGCTTCACTCTCATAGTTCCTTGATAATGTGAGTAGTCACGAAAGCGCTTGGAATTTCTCTATTCTTTCAGAGTGGTTGTTTTGCATATATATATATATATATATATATATATATATATATATATATATATATATATATATATATATATATATATATATATATATATATATATATATATATATATATATATATATATATATATATATATATATATATATATATATATATATATATATATATATATATATATATGTATATATGTCGTGCCGAATATGTAAAACTCATTTAAAATTAAGTCCTTTCTGAAATTTTCTCTTATACGTTTAAAGATATATTTTTTTCATTAATGTTAATGTAAAAAATTTTAATTTTGCACCAAAAGAATGTTAGAAAACTTCCTAACTTTATTATAACAAGAACAATTTATTTTAGCCTAACCCAACTAAATATATTTTAGATTTGTTTACAATAATTTAATGCTAAACAAACACAGTTAAATATATTTTTTTCGTTACGTTCAGAATGATTTGGGCGAAATTATTGCATACACAAATTTTCACTTGTCCTATATGGCAAGATGAGCGATGCTATTTAAGCCAAGATCGCAAGTTCTGCCTATTCGGCACGACATATATATATATATATATATATATATATGTATATATATATATACATATATATATATATATATATATATATATATATATATATATATATATATATATATATATATATATATATATATATATATGTATATATATATTTGTATGTTCGTATTAATATCATTTTTCCTGTATTAATATCTGCTGCCAGTTCCACAGATTAGGTTAGAAAAGGTTTGTTTACAGTAGGTAAGTTAGAACATGGGTTAGGTGGTTCTACACCCGTGGGAGCAAGATAGCGCCTGGGAGAACGCCAGATGTTGAGGTTTGACTCAAGGGAGAGAGGGGGGAAGGTGAGGGGGAGAGGGGTGGGTAGCTCCGGCTCCTGTGATCAGGAGCCCTTTATCATCAAGAAGCCTATCTTGAAGACTATTCCTATACATTATTCATAGAATTTCATGAAACGATCTTCCAGGGTTCGTTTACTGACGCTTCCAAAAGACCTCAAATTTATTTTACAAGATAACTCAAGAATAAATCGACTTAACGTCAATTATAATAAATTAAAATGTTATTAAATTCAGCTCTTTGAGTATTCAAATTTTTTTTTAAATCGAGGGAGTTATCCATGCATAGTTTTAAGCTGGCGATGTATTGGGCCAATCAGTGACAATAAACTAGAGGACGTGGTGAGAAACGAGGCACTTTTGGCATGTTGTGGTTTTATTGGTTCCATGTACCGCTGGCTGCATAAGTCTGCCCCTCTCTGACCCACCCACCCATGCTCTTGTGCCCAATCAAACACTATGGTCAGCCTGTGTATATGTGCCAATATATATATATATATATATATATATATATATATATATATATATATATATATATATATATATATATATATATATATATATATATATATATATATATATATATATATATATATATATATATATATATATATAACTATATATACATATATATATATATATATATATATATATATATATATATATATATATATATATATATATATATATATATATATATATATAAATATAAACTATAGAATGGTAAAGATAGGTGAAATGTAAGAGGTATGGTGGTAATGGATGGTACAGTGATGGTAGTGGATGGTACTGGTGATGGTGCTAGTGGATGGTACTGGTGATGGTGGTAGTGGGTGGTACAAGTGATGGTGGTAGTGGATGGTACAAGTGATGGTGGTAGTGGATGGTACAAGTGATGGTGGTAGTGACAGTGTCACGGTACTGTGACTGACGGTGCACCACCAGCAACCTGTTAGGTGATGCACATTCTCCAGTGCAGAAAAGCCAAGAGTGCGTCCGTGATGGACTTGATCACGTACTAAATGACCTTAATCAACCTCTACTCCAGCAAGGTTGTTATGATGTTCTGTGTTAACTCTCAACCCTATTAGTGCTCTCTCTCTCTCTCTCTCTCTCTCTCTCTCACACACACACACACAGGGTTTGACAAGGTCAGGTTAAGGATCCCTAGCTTCATTGACAAGCTATTTACAGGTTAAGGATTCATAACTTTATTGGCAAGCTAAGAGCTGTTACCTACATCAGCTCATTTGAAAGCATTTTTATTGTTATGAGACATACAAGTAGGGAATAGGATGAAGTTGGAGCCATTTGTGGGCCAGCATTTTCATTTGATCAACTGACTTTATCTCGTTGACATCATTATGCTGTATGAATGTGTTTCATACTCGAGTCATCCTGGGTATATATGATCTCAGATGGAGTGAAGTTCTGGAGAAGGGTACAGCCAGAGTGAAGTTGCTGCTTTCTGCCCGTCTTGTGGCATAAAAGCTTTTTTCACGCTGTCCTCGAAGTGGATCCAAGTGTGGTACTTTGACAATATTGGCCTTGTACATAACAGTAAGGCCACCCACATCCCTCCTGTGTTGAAGGCTCTGCTGAAATGACAGATCTATCCAGGATGGGTCCAGGCGAGAGATGAGACGTCTTGCTCTGTTCTCTACTCTGTCAAGCAGTCGCAGATGAGAGGGGGGGCAGGAAAACCAAGAAAGTGGAGCATACTCAAGGTGCGAGCGTACTTGTGCCTCGTACAGGGTCTTGCAACCCCTACTGTCAAGTAGATGCGAGATACGGCGAAGTGCTGTAAGCTTCCTGGCTGCCTTGTTTGCAAGATTTACAACATGGTTCTTCTTGGTTAGTTTGGAGTCAAATTTCACCCCAAGGATATCAACTTCTTCCCCAGGTGCCAACACCCTCCCATTCATCCTTACTACTGCACCGGCATTACCGTCATGGTGCCTAGAGACCATCATCATTTGCGTTTTCTCAGGTGCAAATGTTACTTGCCATCTATTTCCCCAAGCTGATATACCTCTTAGCTGGTGATTGATGTAGCTTAGAGCAGCTGGCATTTCTTCTCTTGGATAAGTGAATGTCAGTGTACAGTCGTCTGCATATACATGGGATTCTGGGATGAGATGAAGAAGGTCGTTGAAGTAGACATTCCATAACAATGGTCCCAGCACGCTTCCTTGTGGAACACTTGCCCCAATAGGATGTCTTGCTGATTCCGTTCCACTGAGAACTACACTTAGAGATCTACCATGAAGGTAATCACTGAGGAGACGTAGCGTAGAGCCTGCAATTCCCAGTGCTTGAAGTTTTGCTAAGAGGCCCTGGTGCCACACCCGGTCAAAAGCGCCACCAATGTCCAGTGCTACCACACAGCTGACTTTGGATTCATCCAGTGACTGGTGCCACTTAGTGGAGAGGTTTAACAACAGATCAACAGCAGAGTAACTCTCTCTCTCTCTCTCTCTCTCTCTCTCTCTCTCTCTCTCTCTCTCTCTCTCTCTCTCTGTCTGTCTCTGTCTCTCTCTCTCTCTCTCTCTCTCTCTCTCTGTCTGTCTGTCTGTCTGTCTGTCTGTCTGTCTGTCTCTCTCTCTCTCTCTCTCTCTCTCTCTCTCTCTCTCTCTCTCTCTCTCTCTCTCTCTCTCTCTCTCTCTCTCTCTCTCTCTCTCTCTCTCTCTCTCTCTCTCTCTCTCTCTCTCTCTTTCTCTCTCTCTGTCTGTCTGTCTCTGTCTCTCTCTCTCTCTCTCTCTCTCTCTGTCTGTCTGTCTGTCTGTCTGTCTCTCTCTCTCTCTCTCTCTCTCTCTCTCTCTCTCTCTCTCTCATCCCACAGCAATTATAAATATTAATTACAGTAATAAAGCAACGTTATTAATAATCTTTTGCTCCTCGTTTCTATTCCTCTTTCTTGTTCCGTTTCTATTTTCTTTTGTTTCTCTTTACTGCTTCACAATCGTGCCTTATTCCCTCCCTTTCTGTCGTGCCTTATTCCCCCCCTTTCTGTCGTGCCTTATTCCCTCCCTTTCTGTCGTGCCTTATTCCCCCCTTTCTGTCGTGCCTTATTCCCCCCCTTTCTGTCGTGCTTTATTCCCTCCCTTTCTGTCGTGCCTTATTCCCTCCCTTTCTGTCGTGCCTTATTCCCTCCCTTTCTGTCGTGCCTTATTCCCTCCCTTTCTGTCGTGCCTTATTCCTCCCCTTTCTATATTGGCCCATTCATTTTCTTTTCTCCTGCTCATTTCTCTCTCTCTATTTCCTCCATTCTCTGCCTTTCTCTCTTTATTCCCGCCCTTTCTTCCACTATTTCTTCCCTTTTCTCTTGTGATATTCTCTTCTCTGTTGCTTCATATCCTCTTTCTATAATGCCCCAGTCCATATTTTCTCTATTTCCTCCCTTTTTTCCCTCCCTTTCTTTATTCCTTCCCTTTCTCTATTTCCTCCCTTTATTCCTTCCTTCCTTCATTCCCTTCCTTTATTCATTTTCTTCTTTTCTCTCTTAATTCCCTCCATTTTCTCTCACTTATCTCCCTTTCTACATTCCCTCCCTTTGTGTCTCCATTCCCTCCCTTTCTCTTTCCATTCCCTTCATTTCTTCATTCCCTCCCTTTTTCTTTTCATTTCCTCCCTTTCTCTCTTCATTTCCTCCCTTTCTCTCTTCATTTCCTCCCTTTCTCTCTTCATTTCCTCCCTTTCTCTCTTCATTTCCTCCCTTTCTCTCTTCATTTCCTCCCTTTCTCTCTTCATTTCCTCCATTTTTCTTTTCATTTCCTCCCTTTCTCTCTTCATTTCCTCCCTTTCTCTCTTCATTTCCTCCCTTTCTCTCTTCATTTCCTCCCTTTCTCTCGTTATTTCCACCATTTCTCTCTTCATTTCCTCCCTTTCTCTCTTCATTTCCTCCCTTTCTCTCTTCATTTCCTCCATTTCTCTCCTTCCTTATTTCCTCCATCCTGTTAAAACAAAAAATATAAACCTACAAAAAACCAGACTGGGAGCCAAATAATACCTCATCCATATTTATTTAACTCTCGCTTTATTTTTTTTGTTATCCTGCCTCACCCCGCTTGGCCTCTCTCTCTCTCTCTCTCTCTCTCTCTCTCTCTCTCTCTCTCTCTCTCCCCCGCCCCGCCTGGCCGGCTACCATGACTGATTGATGCAGCCGTAAACCTGTGGCTTGAATGTTATTATCGTGGTGGGGAGGGGGGGGGGAAAGTTTATAAGGTATTACGCAGTATATCCGGCTGCCGCAGTACAGTGCCAGCTTGCTTAAGCGGACGCTATGGGGGTAGCCTGACCACACCCCCCATCCGTCCCAGAGCAGTGCCACCAGGGGCAGCCTCCCCCAGTAGTGTAACTTGCAGCAGTGCCGTTCCCTAGTGCATTGTTTTGCGCATATATATATATATATATATATATATATATATATATATATATATATATATATATATATATATATATAATCACACTGGCCGATTCCCACCAAGGCAGGGTGGCCCGAAAAAGAAAAACTTTCACCATCATTCACTCCATCACTGTCTTGCCAGAAGGGTGCTTTACACTACAGTTTTTAAACTGCAACATTAACACCCCTCCTTCAGTATATATATATACATAATGTTGAAGGATCAGTTATGGAAGGAGAAAAGAGAATATGAATGTGTAAATTCAAGAATTATGTGGATTAAAGTAAAGGTTGGATGCGAAAAGTGGGTCATAATAAGCGTGTATGCACCTGGAGAGGAGAGGAATGTAGAGGAGAGAGAGAGATTTTGGGAGATGTTAAGTGAATGTATAGGAGCCTTTGAACCAAGTGAGAGAGTAATTGTGGTAGGGGACCTGAATGCTAAAGTAAGAGAAACTTTTAGAGAGGGTGTGGTAGGTAAGTTTGGGGTGCCAGGTGTAAATGATAATGGGAGCCCTTTGATTGAACTTTGTATAGAAAGGGGTTTAGTTATAGGTAATATATATTTTAAGAAAAAGAGGATAAATAAGTATACAAGATATGATGTAGGGCGAAATGACAGTAGTTTGTTGGATTATGTATTGGTAGATAAAAGACTGTTGAGTAGACTTCAGGATGTAGATGTTTATAGAGGGGCCACAGATATATCAGATCACTTTCTAGTTGTAGCTACACTGAGAGTAAAAGGTAGATGGGATACAAGGAGAATAGAAGCATCAGGGAAGAGAGAGGTGAAGGTTTATAAACTAAAAGAGGAGGCAGTTAGGGTAAGATATAAACAGCTATTGGAGGATAGATGGGCTAATGAGAGCATAGGCAATTATTTAATAAATGTATGGAAGAGGGTAAGGTACCTAGGGATTGGCAGAGAGCATGCATAGTTCCTTTGTATAAAGGCAAAGGGGACAAAAGAGAGTGCAAAAATTATTGGGGGATAAGTCTGCTGAGTATACCTGGTAAAGTGTATGGTAGAGTTATTATTGAAAGAATTAAGAGTAAGACGGAGAATAGGATAGCAGATGAACAAGGAGGCTTTAGGAAAGGTAGGGGGTGTGTGGACCAGGTGTTTACAGTGAAACATATAAGTGAACAGTATTTAGATGAGGCTAAAGAGGTCTTTGTGGCATTTATGGATTTGGAAAAGGCGTATGACAGGGTGGATAGGGGGGCAATGTGGCAGATGTTGCAGGTGTATGGTGTAGGAGGTAGGTTACTGAAAGCAGTGAAGAGGTTTTAAGAGGGTAGTGAGGCTTACATGAGTATGTAGGAAAGAGGGAAATTATTTCCCAGTAAAAGTAGGCCTTAGACAAGGATGTGTGATGTCACCGTGGTTGTTTAATATATTTATAGATGGGGTTGTAAGAAAAGTAAATGCGAGGGTCTTGGCAAGAGGCGTGGAGTTAAAAGATAAAGAATCACACATAAAGTGGGAGTTGTCACAGTTGCTCTTTGCTGATGACACTGTGCTCTTGGGAGATTCTGAAGAGAAGTTGCAGAGATTGGTGGATGAATTTGGTAGGGTGTGCAAAAGAAGAAAATTAAAAGTGAATACAGGAAAGAGTAAGGTTATGAGGATAACAAAAAGATTAGGTGATGAAAGATTGGATATCAGATTGGAGGGAGAGGGTATGGAGGAGGTGAATGTATTCAGATATTTGTGAGTGGACGTGTCAGCGGATGGGTCTATGAAAGATGAGGTGAATCATAGAATTGATGAGGGGAAAAGGGTGAGTGGTGCACTTAGGAGTCTGTGGAGACAAAGAACTTTGTCCTTGGAGGCAAAGAGGGGAATGTATGAGAGTATAGTTTTACCAACGCTCTTATATGGGTGTGAAGCATGGGTGATGAATGTTGCAGCGAGGAGAAGGCTGGAGGCAGTGGAGATGTCATGTCTGAGGGCAATGTGTGGTGTGAATATAATGCAGAGAATTCGTAGTTTGAAAGTTAGGAGGAGGTGCGGGATTACCAAAACTGTTGTCCAGAGGGCTGAGGAAGGGTTGTTGAGGTGGTTCGGACATGTAGAGAGAATGGAGCGAAACAGAAAGACTTCAAGAGTGTATCAGTCTGTAGTGGAAGGAAGGCGGGGTAGGGGTCGGCCTAGGAAAGGTTGGAGGGAGGGGGTAAAGGAGGTTTTGTGTGCGAGGGGCTTGGACTTCCAGCAGGCATGCGTGAGCGTGTTTGATAGGAGTGAATGGAGACAAATGGTTTTTAATACTTGACGTGCTGTTGGAGTGTGAGCAAAGTAACATTTATGAAGGGATTCAGGGAAACCGGCAGGCCGGACTTGAGTCCTGGAGATGGGAAGTACAGTGCCTGCACTCTGAAGGAGGGGTGTTAATGTTGCAGTTTAAAAACTGTAGTGTAAAGCACCCTTCTGGCAAGACAGTGATGGAGTGAATGATGGTGAAAGTTTTTCTTTTTCGGGCCACCCTGCCTTGGTGGGAATCGGCCAGTGTGATAATAAATAAAAAATAAATAATATATATATATATATATATATATATATATATATATATATATATATATATATACACACACACACAGACTTACCTATGTAGAAGCCAGGCTTGGTTAGGTTAGGTTAGGTTAGGTTAGGTTAGGTTATGTTAGGTTAGGTAAGATTCGTCAGGAAACAGGACAAGTGTTTCCTGAAGCTGGTCCTAGTCAGATGATGACCCACAGCTCTAGCTTTTGCAGTTCACCAACATACAAGATTTGTGAAAATAAGATACCAGAAATTTTGAGCAAGTATTCTACATTTGGTTGTAACAGATACCTATGCAAATAATATATAGCAAAGTGTACTCCTGGTAAACAATTCAGTGCCTAGTTCCCGGTCTTTGCGCATCCGTATGTTCTTGTGCTGGCATCCACACGGTGAATTTGGGGCCCACGATATTCTAGCCACTTTGGTAGCATAAATTCTAATTAATTACTTTGAATGGGGGAAGTATCTATGAATGATTAATAAATGATAAGGTAGACATTGATCACAATCTGCTCGTATGATTATAATAGCGTGTTATGGCTGATCTGAATTAATGGTTGGTCTTGTTAAGGGTGGTGATGGAGCGGGTGATGGTGGTGTGGGGTTATGGGAGGTATTGCAGTGAGGTGATAGTTCTGGTGATGGTGACAATGGCTTCATTGATAAAATGGCTAGTCGATTTAAAGTCTGTCCACTGAACGAGGGTTATTAAGGCTGCATGTCACCTGCTCACCACCAGTCAAGAATACTTGAATACCTAAAATAGGGACTAAAATAAACTCTCACGTATAACTACTAATGGAGAACATCTCCCTATGCATATACACAGAGAAATATACACATCTCTATGTATATGTTCTTGATATGAAATACCAAGAATATACGTATGCATAAGCGTGTGTGTGTGTGTGTGTGTGTGGTAGTGGTGTACAGGGAGGGGGATACTGCGCTAATTACGTGGTTCAGCATGTAATTTGTAATCGATGGTAAGTTGATCGCTTATAATGTGTTATTAAGGCTTGCTGTGGCTGCGTCCTTCCCTCTGCCTGGCGCGACTTAATGAACTCAAGACATGTACCTGCAATTGCTTTACCCTTGTTGTTATCTTCTTTGTCTTCCTCTCTTTCTTCTTCTTCTTCCTCTTTTGTACTCTAACCCTTGTAATCTACAAATATACATCTTCCGGTGTATATACACCAAGTATGCATATATCTGTGTATATATACCAAGAGAAATTCATCTCTGTATATTCACCGAAAAGTTCATTTATCATTGTATATACACCACGAGAGGTATATATACCACGAGAGGTATATACACCACGAGAGGTAAATACACCACGAAAGGTATATCAAGAATTATATACAGAGAAGAAAGTGCAAATCTCATTGCATTTACCTAAAAGAATTATATCTCGGTGTATTTTCACTTAGTGTATATCTCTTGTTGTATACATGTGCAATAAGAATTTAAATTAATGTTTCTCTATATTTAATTACTCCTCAATAGTAGTATACAGGGGTATATATACATAGCCTTAATGGTCTGTCGTTATATCGGTAAATATTGAAAGGAATGAACTACAATCACCTTTGGGAGAGAATAGTGGACGTGTGTGGACGTGACGACGGGTGGCAGGAATCCCGTTCCCCAAGGCTTCGTGGCGACGGGTGACATGAATCACGTCCCCCAAGACTTCGTGGCGACGGGTGGCAGGAATCCCGTCCCCCAAGACTTCGTGGCGACGGGTGGCAGGAATCCCGTCCCCCAAGGCTTCGTGGCGACGGGTGGCAGGAATCCCGTCCCCCAAGGCTTCGTGGCGACGGGTGGCAGGAATCCCGTTCCCCAAGGCTTCGTGGCGACGGGTGGCAGGAATCCCGTCCCCCAAGGCTTCGTGGCGACGGGTGGCAGGAATCCCGTCCCCCAAGACTTCGTGGCGACGGGTGGCAGGAATCCCGTCCCCCAAGGCTTCGTGGCGACGGGTGGCAGGAATCCTGTCCCCCAAGGCTTCGTGGCGACGGGTGGCAGGAATCCCGTCCCCCAAGGCTTCGTGGCGACGGGTGACAGGAATCACGTCCCCCAAGACTTCGTGGCGACGGGTGGCAGGAATCCCGTTCCCCAAGGCTTCGTGGCGACGGGTGACAGGAATCACGTCCCCCAAGACTTCGTGGCGACGGGTGGCAGGAATCCCGTTCCCCAAGGCTTCGTGGCGACGGGTGGCAGGAATCCCGTCCCCCAAGGCTTCGTGGCGACGGGCGGCAGGAATCCCGTCCCCTAAGACTTCGTGGAGCTGAGTTAGAGGTTTGCTCAAAGGAGAAAGTATGTCAATAAAGCCACGAGCCACCAACTCTCCACCACTCCGACGATACGAGGTGGTCGACGATGACGCTTAATGACAGGGCCAAATAGGGAAACTTTACCATCCAGCTGCTCGTTAAGCAATGATATTAAATATTTTGGAGTGACACATAACGCCAACGAGTGTCCTGTATCATGCGTGTTTAACGCACAAGAGACCACTAGCAATCTGGTATAGTTCATGCGCCAAGAAAGAAGAAAATGGGACTAGACTTCCAGTGGTCTGGAACCTAACTAAATAATATCAATAATCTCGTTTAGTAGGTGTAAACACGACTGTAAATTACCCTAGTGAGTTATAGACCAGTTGTAATAAGAAGGTGAATATCAACATGGAAGGAAATATAATGAAGGTAGAAAATATTATTATTTTTTAAGGTAGTGAACGGAGCCAGGCCGCAGAGAGCTTGTGTCACCGCAGCCGTTCTGTACGATAACTTCACCGAGCCTGTATAACTTCAGAAAGCCTGTATGATAACTTACATCGCACCTGTGTGCGATGATGACTTCAACACACTTCTGTGATAACTTCAACACACCTCTGTGGTAACCTTAACATACCTCTGTGATGACTTCAACACACCTCTGTGATGACTTAACACACCTCTGTGGTAACCTTAACACACCTCTGTGATAACTTCAACACACCTCTGTGATAACCTCAACGCACCTCTGTGATGACTTCAACACATCTCTGTAATAACTTCAACACACCAAACAGATATCTAAATCCCTCGTAAACAGAGCGTAATGTATGCATAAATTCCCGCCGTAATATAGTTAACTCAGCTATACAAGGGTGGGTGGCAGGGGCATGAAGAACAGGGTTGGGTGGCAGAGTGGGTGGCAGGGGTATGAAGAACAGGGTTGGGTGGCAGGCTGGAAGGAAATACACAAAGGGGGTGGGCAGGGCGCCACCAGCTTATCAGAAAGAACGAAATTCTATACACAAGCAGTGCATTCCTAAGTGTGTATTTCTCAGTGTATATACACGGGGAAATGTATATACCATATACAACTAAAAGTCTACCTTAGGTCACTATCTCCACTATCTTTACACTACCGTTGCCAGTTATCGCTACAAGTTAGAAAATATATTTATTTCTAAATCATCTAACTGGAAATCACGGATACATAGGAAAAAATCTATTTCTAAATTAAAATTACCTGGAATAAATATCTATTTATATCTTCAAATTCAAATGATCTATCTGTCAAAAAAATATCTAATTATCTGTAGAGTACAGATGCACGAAAGAGATAAGTATCTATTCCATAGTTAAAATTATCTTTCTGGGAAGTAAAGTTACATGGGAGAGATATCTATATCTATCTCTAAGTTAAACAAGAAAGGTTTAACAGATAAATAAAGCTTAAGTAATGGCTATTTAAGTCTTAAGACCGAGAACGTGACCAAGTCCCAAGACCGAGAACATGACCAAATCTTAAGACCGAGAACGTGACCAAATCTTAAGACCGAGAACGTGACCAAATCTTAAGACCGGGAACGTGACCAAGTCCTAAGACCGGGAACGTGACCAAGTGTTAAGACCGAGAACGTGACCAAATCTTAAGACCGGGAACGTGACCAAGTCCTAAGACCGAGAACGTCACCAAATTATAAGACCGAGAACGTGACCAAGTCTTAAGACCAAGAACGTGACCAAATCTTAAGACCGAGAACGTGACCAAGTCTTAAGACCAAGAACGTGACCAAGACTTAAAACTCAGAACGTGACCAAGTTCTAAGGCCGAGAACGTGACCAATTCTATCGCCCGAGGGAGGAGAACAGGGAAGGTCCCTTGCTACATCTCTGCGTCGCCCTGAGGCGAATATACAGACTTGTCGCATCAACAGTAACTCTGCCATCATGGCAGAGTCCGGGGCTCCATCATGGTAGCCAGGGAGACCAGGTAATTACAAAATAATCACAGGTGAGCCTCAATGTGCCGGGAAACTTATTTTATCCGGGTAATATCGCAAGTGTATATTACCAGCGATAAAAATAGATAGAGCGGTCTGGGCACACTCTTCCGGAGTTCTCTCTCTCTCTTTCTTTTTTAATTGTCTCTATCTTTCTGCTATCTCTCTCTCTCTCTCTCTCTTATTCTTTGATTTATGTACCTAAAGAATACGCGACTATATCTAGATAGAAGCATGTAATTTCCATTAGATAGCTTCCGTGTGAGCTTTCAAGTCTATTGCTTTCTTCTCTTTCTATGTACTCTCTCTCTCTCTCTCTCTCTCTCTCTCTCTCTCTCTCTCTCTCTCTCTCTCTCTCTCTCTCTCTCTCTCTCTCTCTCTCTCTCTCTCTCTCTCTCTCTCTCTCTCTTTACGGGGTTTGACAAGGTTAGGTTAAGAATCCCTAGCCTTATTGACAAGCTATTTACAGGTTAAGGATTCCTAACTTTATTGACAAGCTAAGAGCTCTAGTTCTCTCTCTTTCTCTCTCTCCTTGATTCACATACCTAAAGACTACGCAACAGCCCTTAATAATCATGACAGAAGTAGGTAGTTCTCAGCGGATAGCCTGTGTGTGGATTTCCAAGTTCCTTGCTATCTGTTTTCCCCCATGTACTCTCTCTCTCTGTCTCTCTCTCTCTCTCTCTCTCTCTCTCTCTCTCTCTCTCTCTCTCTCTCTCTTTAGCACCTGCTTAGGTAGCATCATCATCCTTACCCTCTTCACCCTGCGAAGAGCTGGTAGATGGAAGCTACAACAAGATATACATCAGTTTCATCTAAACTCGTTCATAAATCCGGTATATGCTTTGTCGTAATTATAGGGTCTGGGATTCGATATGTTATTGGGAGGCAGCCTTCAAGTGCCTAGAGACCCCGAATATGGCTGAAATGACTGTTCCGGCCCTGATTTATGGCACTTAAGACATTATGGAAGCAGGGCCTTCAGCTGGTGGCGGCAGGACGGGCCGACTCACTCTTGCGCGACTTGGGTTTAAGGGCCGTTACCGTCCGGGTTGTAGCGTTGATTCCTGGATGACACTGGCGCGTGAGAGGATGTTACACAACGTTTAGAGAGGATGGAAGGATTGGTGATGGACTCTCGTAGGATTAAGATAATGGTGCCATTTTTCGAAAAAGCTTTCTTTTGGGGGGAGGGGTTTTTTATATATTTGGTTTTGGCTTATTAGCGCTGTGGAGTACTACCCCGAAGAAAGAGAGAGTATTATTCTGTAGTTGAGTTGCATAACTGAGACAGTGGAGGCTCGATTCTCCTTCCTGAGACTGGACCAGTGACCTTCCTAACGGGAGTAGCTAATGTATGTGTGTGTGTGTGTGTGTGTGTGTGTGTGTGTGTGTGTGTGTGTGTGTGTGTGTGTGTGTGTGTGTGTGTGTGTGTGTGTGTGTGTGTGTGTGTGTGACAATATTACCACGTCAGGTGGAAGTATCTAGCCCCGGAGGTATGAGGCAGTAGGAGCTAGTATGGTTGAAACTCTTACGCTTCCTGGCTTTAATACGTCCTTATTGATGCTCTTGAGCGGCCATGGCCGGCTAGTAAAGTGGTATAAGCACTTATGATAATGGCTAATACCCCGCTGAGAGTTAAGTGCAAATGAGGAAAGCTCAAAAGATTACTATATCCATCACGTGAAGGATGCAGGAGGCTGTCGGCAGCTTTTTCTCCGGTGGTCCGCTGAACTGATACGAAGACAGATAATGTAACTCTACCGACGCGGCGATTAGATGACCTGACGCCTTCAGTCTGGTCTTCACCAGTGACATGCTGTCTCCACTCTCTGTACAGTGTTGTGCTGGAAAACAAGACGCAGAATGCAAACACTGTGTTTCCAGCTGACGGTATCACATATTACTGAAACCATGTACGGTGTTCTCCCATTCTCCGGTATCATCTAGGATGACGTTTCGGTCCCAGGATCGAAATGTATCAACAAAGATGTCTTCTCATCCTAATGTACCTTCCACTTATTACATTAAAACTAATTTTAATAGAAAATACAAACGAGTATTTATAATGCTGTTTTTGTCAAGAATTTCGTTTAGAATATATATATATATATATATATATATATATATATATATATATATATATATATATATATATATATATATATATATATATATATATATATATATATAGTATATATATATATATTAATATATTATTTTTTTATTATCACACTGGCCGATTCCCACCAAGGCAGGGTGGCCCGAAAAAGAAAAACTTTCACCATCATTCACTCCATCACTGTCTTGCCAGAAGGGTGCTTTACACTACAGTTTTTAAACTGCAACATTAACACCCCTCCTTCAGGTGTGTGTGTGTGTGTGTGTGTGTGTGTGTGTGTGTGTGTGTGTGTGTGTGTGTGTGTGTGTAAAGTATTTCAGAGTGGATTACGATTTCTGAAGCGAATAGAAATCAGTCACAGTCACTTTTGAAGAATGGTGTCACCGTCACACATACGACTTGCGTCCTACGCCCTCCCTTTACCGTCCTAATTACCCTAATACAGCCTTCAGCACCCCAAAACTGATTTAAGTACCCCAGCGCCTTCAAGAGCATACCAGCATTATCTTCAGCACCCAAGTTCTGTCTGAGCTGAGGAGCTTCGTCTCAGCACCCAAGACTTCGTCTCCAGCGCCCCAGCCATAAGACATTCAACCACCACCATTAACCGGTCAACAAGGAGCTTATGATCACTCTTGAACAGAAAATGATCAGCATTTAGCTTGTTAGAGCTTCAATCCTAATTTCTCAAAACATGAGAGAAAGAGATAGAGAGAGAGAGTGAGGGGGGGAAGAAGCAAGAGAAATTTACTAATCCACGTGAGAGAATGTTGATGCTATGTTGAGCATCTCCAGAGAGAACGTGACTCTAGGAGAAGGATGGAGCAGCGAAGGACTCGAAAAGAAAAACTCTGTATAGAGCAAATATCCCTATTTATTGATGGTTTAGCTCTAAATAGAGCCTTATAAAGTATTATTAAGCTCTGATATAAAGGTTAGACGGTCTATTCGTAAAATTTTCCCTCTGAAAACAAGAGCCCTGGAGTTGAGGATATTGATCTCAGTTTAAAAAAAATGATTTGTGCTTTTGGGCTTGTAATGTCTATTGGTACCTTTGCTCAGATGTTGTGTAAACTCGTGGGTATTGTGTAAACTGCTCAGGTATTGAGCTAAGTGGTTAGGTATTGTGTAAGCTGCTTAGGTGTTGTTATAACTACTCAAGTATTGTGGTAACTGCTCTGGTCTCAAATTAACTGCTTAGATATCGTGCCATCTGTTTTTAAACACAAAGAATTTAGGAGTAGCTAGAGGAGGAGGTGTTAGAAATTGAGAAGGTGTCAGAAATTAAGCAGGTACCAAGGATAGAATAGCTAGAGGAGGAGGTGTTAGAAATTGAGAAGGTGTCAGAAATTAAGCAGGTACCAAGGATAGAGTAGCTAGAGGATTATTATTATTATGATCAAAAAGAAGCGCTAAGCCACAAGGACTATACAGCAGTAGCTAGAGGAGGAGGTGTTAGAAATTGAGAAGGTGTCAGAAATTAAGTAGGTACCAAGGATATTTTAGAAATATTACTCAGCACCTCTTGGAGATATCTTCTGTTTTTTGGGTAAAAATTAATTTCTGATGGAGGAACCACAAGGTTGTGATATTTTCAAGCTTCCCAAAAGTCTTCATTACTAACAAGTTTATACTGTTAGTGGTTAATATATTTTGGTTGGACTATAGGGACATGAGAGAGTATACCGTCACTGGGTTAAATATTTTGGTTGGACTATAGGGACATGAGAGAGTATACCGTCACTGGGTTAAATATTTTGGTTGGACTATAGGAACATGAGAGAGTATACCGTCACTGGGTTAAATATTTTGGTTGGACTATAGGGACATGAGAGAGTATACCGTCACTGGGTTAAATATTTTGGTTGGACTATAGGGACACGAGAGAGAGTATACCGTCACAGGGTAAATTTTTCTTGGCCAAATTTAAGCCGGTACGAGCACTACCATGTAGATAACTAACAATTTGTTAATTTGATAATCCTAACTCCTGTATTCCTGAGTTCGTATCACACACTGCTAGTATTAATTAAGGGG
>NC_091365.1:1147500-1150000 GCF_038502225.1 Cherax quadricarinatus
GCACAATTTATTTTAGCCTAACCCAACTTAATATATTTTAGATACATTTACTATAATTTAATACTAAACAAACTCAGTGAAATATATTTTTTTCGTTAGGTTCAGAATGATTTTGGCGAAATTATTGCATACGCAAATTTTCACTTGTCCTATATGGCAAGATGAACGTTCCTATTTAAGCCAAGATCGCAAGTTCTGCCTATTCGGCACGACATATATATAATATATATATATATATATATATATATATATATATATATATATATATATATATATATATATATATATATATATATAAATATATATATATATATATAAAAAACAAGGATTAAGAGGATACCTGAAAGATACCAGAAGAGTGTTTTTAGGGGTCACCGCCCCCACGACCCAGTTCAGGCAGCTGGGTATTAAACTTTGAGTATGGAAATAAGTTACTTTCTCTGACTTTTTTGGACTGTCCTATGTAATTTACACTATGTATGATATTTGTAATTATGTACCTGTGCCTAAATAAACGTACTTATTTATACACGGAGAAACGAACACTTCTCAGTATACATATCTTCTGCATTAGTTAGGGACGAGTGTGTAAGTGTCTGGACTAATGTTGTGCGGGTGCCTAATTTAAAGCCCAGTGCTGGGAGGCGAGTTTTTTTTTTTTAGTGCGTATAAAGTAATTACATCCTGTTTAAAATTTAATTTCGATTAGTTGGCGTTTGTTTTGCTTCAATTAGTGCCGCCTCAAAGCATTTTCTTTCGTATGAGTCCTCAATTTTTAAGATATTAGAAGGGTAACAGGTGATTATATGGTTTAAGTTTTTAATATACAGAAGCAGAGCAGAAGTCTCATAACCATAAGTTGACTTTTGTGTTCTATTGTCCAAGGTGAAGCTGGCTGCGATCTTGTGATCATTCTTGAATTAAAATTAGATCAAAATCCATGTCTCGTAACGTTTCGCACAAATCTTGAAGGACCATTGGCCCTTCTTTTGGCTTTTGGTAATGAGAGGTCATGAAGGTAATGAGGTGCGGGTAATAAGGTACAAGCAATGATACAACACCCTGTGGGAGAGACTGTGATGGTACTAGTAATGATACAATACCCTGTGGGAGAGACTGTGATGGTACTAGTAATGATACAACACCCTGAGGGAGAGACTGTGATGGTACTAGCAATGATACAATACCCTTTGGGAGAGACTGCGATGGTACTAGCAATGATACAATACTCTGTGGGAGAAACTGTGATGGTACTAGTAATGATACAACACCCTGAGGGAGAGACTGTGTTGGTACTAGCAATGATACACCCTGTGGGAGAGACTGGTACGGAGGCTGTGATGGCTGAACACCTCGTCGGAGGGGTCAAGTCTAAGGATTGCGGTCACACTTGAATGAGAGGAGCCACGATGATAGACAGGGGCTTCTGTACTCTTAAACCTGACACTAATAGTCATGGGCTGGATGATGACGGGGTGTTTACCGTGATGGGCAGGAGCAGGCAGGTGGAAATGTCCAGGTAGTCGACCTGTCGATCGTGACCACTTGCTGTACATTATCACTAAATTTTATTGAAAATCAGAAAGTTTTGAAGAGAACGATGCAAGGTGAGAATATATAGTGATCAAATAAACTTGTCAGTAAAGGTTGAAAATAAAGATGTTGGATGAAGAGGTAGAGGCATTAGTGGGATGGGGAGATTGTAGTAGGTAGATGGAGAGAATGATGTAGTTAGAGGGAATGGATCAGTGAGAAAGAGAGAATGTATCAGTGACATGGAGAGAAAATATATTGAGAATTTGGCCCAAGGCGCATAGAGAATCACTGTGTACAGGGTGGATAGATGTGACCACTGATTCCCACAAAACACTGTACTGGGCAGACACAGTAGCATTACCTCGTTTACCAGCTTCTTAAACTAACATTTCAGCGATCGACAACAGGATCACTTCTATTTTTAACTGACGGCTGAGATTCGACAACTGAACAATAACATACAGCCGCAACAATGAACCACACTTTTATCATAAAACACCAGGAATCATGGAGCTCCTGGGGATTTGATGCGAGGAAGGAGAGAGCAAGAGCTCTTCAACAGCATCAAGGAGGTCCCTTATCTCACGCCCTTTATTTTTGCTCCTGGAGGATCCACAACATCGCAAAATGAATCCCTGAGTTGAAGCTTCTGAGATGTGAACTTCAGCAGCAGCGACGACACAGCTGATATTAAACAGAGCCTCAAATCGAAGTCCCAACCACCAGTTTCATCCATGACCCACAAGCGTCAGAGATGGCCATGAGTCGTCGCATGGAACCTTCAGCCATAATGGGCAGCCATCAACCACAACCATCAAAGGAAGCCGTGAGTCGCAACTTCCAGCCTTCAACCTTCAGTCACAACCATTAAAGTAAGCCATGCTTTCAAGCCATCAAGCACAAGCCATCAGCCACAACCATGTAAGCCATGTTTCGCAGCCTCAGGCATCAAGCACAGCCATCA
>NC_091365.1:1155000-1195000 GCF_038502225.1 Cherax quadricarinatus
CCATTTTATACTCCCATGTACCACATTCATCTACAGATTCCCTTTATCCCTTCACCCAATTACTTAATACATTGATGTTTCAACCTTTAAAAATTATTTGTATCAGGTAGAGTTGAGGTGTGTGTGTGTGTGTGTGTGTGTGTGTGTGTGTGTGTGTGTGTGTGTGTGTGTGTGTGTGTGTGTGTGTGTGTGTGTGTGTGCGTGTGCGTGTGTGCGTGAGCAGGAAACACTTCACCTTCATCTCCGGCATTATAAAGGCGTGTCTTCCATATTCAGCCACACGCAGATTGGTGATAATGGCGCAGAATTCCCCCACTTAGCAGAGATAAGTGTATCGTTTTATCAATTCCCATCTTGTGATGGCTGCGAGGGCGAAGACTTGGTAAGTAGTTAGAGTTGAAGGTTCTATGTGAATGAGACACAGACTTGGCGAGTATTTAGCGAGGATTTAAGGTTCTATGTGAATGAGACACAGACTTGGCGAGTATTTAGCGAGGATTTAAGGTTCTATGTGAATGAGACACAGACTTGGCGAGGATTTAGCGAGGATTTAAGGTTCTATGTGAATGAGACACAGACTTGGCGAGGATTTAGCGAGGATTTAAGGTTCTATGTGAATGAGACACAGACTTGGCGAGTATTTAGCGAGGATTTAAGGTTCTATGTGAATCAGACACAGACTTGGCGAGTATTTAGCGAGGATTCAAGGTTCTATGTGAATCAGACACAGACTTGGCGAGGATTTAGCGAGGATTCAAGGTTCTATGTGAATCAGACACAGACTTGGCGAGGATTTAGCGAGGATTCAAGGTTCTATGTGAATCAGACATAGACTTGGCGAGGATTTAGCGAGGATTTAAGGTTCTATGTGAATCAGACACAGACTTGGCGAGGATTTAAGGTTCTATGTGAATGAGACACAGACTTGGCGAGGATTTAGCGAGGATTCAAGGTTCTATGTGAATCAGACACAGACTTGATTATCTACATTTCTCTCCATCAAGATTAAGATACTGAACACCTCCAGGGTTAAATAATCGATTACTTTAACTTTTACTGTGATTACTATGTAACTTCTCAAGTGTGTTGTTGAAAGCCCACTGGGGAAACGTCTTCACTAAAAAGATACCCAGGTGTTGCACAGGTATCACCCAGGTGTTGCACATGTATCACCTAGGTGTTACACAAGTATCACCGCAACACACTGCTTCAGGGGCTGGTTGCACCGTCGTTCATCTGCCTGTGACATACCTACGACTTGCTTCGAGGGAGAGTCCGCCCCCCGGGTCAACCACGGGGGTCTGGAATCGAATATATTTATAACGAATTGATAAAAAACCATTGATTGGAGAAACGTCGTCAAGGTTAGATACCCAGATGACGTATATGTATCCAATACCTCGTAGATCAGTAAGCCTAGTGCAGTATTCCTTCCTTTTTTACTTTTATATTTTTATCACAGTCTGTATAGGCCTCAAGGCTCCAGGCCTCCCCGTCTATTGTCACCAGAGGTGAAAATCCATGGAAATTAGCCCACAATACCACTCATAAATTATTATCCGCTTCATATTGCCTCTCATTTCTCTATATATCTTAGCGTCTTCCACGCCCTGGTCCCGAATAATGAAATGGCAGCCATAAATTGTGAAGAGGTGGCATTCGTTACTCCCATAGGTCTATCTCACCCTCCCTTCATAGGCCTACCCTACCATGTCCCATAAATTTTTGCTTCTGGGACCTCTGTTGCCATTAAGGCTGATCCCACATCCATCACCACACATTAGAAATGTTATATATATATATATATATATATATATATATATATATATATATATATATATATATATATATATATATATATATATATATATATATATATATATATATATATACACTGTATATATATATAAACACGCTAGATAACAGGGATATCTTGCTACTCCTACTTACACTTTGGTCACACTTCACAGACACGCACATGCATATATATATATACATACATCTAGGTTTTTCTCCTTTTTCTAAATAGCTCTTATTCTTCTTTATTTCTTCTATTGTCCATGGGGAAGTGGAAAAGAATCTTTCCTCCGTAAGCCATGCGTGTCGTATGAGGCGACTAAAATGCCGGGAGCAATGGGCTAGTAACCCCTTCTCCTGTAGACATTTACTAAAAATGAGAAGAAGAAAAACTTTATAAAACTGGGATGCTTAAATGTGCGTGGATGTAGTGTAGATGACAAGAAACAGATGATTGCTGATGTTATGAATGAAAAGAAGTTGGATGTCCTGGCCCTAAGCGAAACAAAGCTGAAGGGGGTAGAGGAGTTTCAGTGGGGGGAAATAAATGGGATTAAATCTGGAGTATCTGAGAGAGTTAGAGCAAAGGAAGGGGTAGCAGTAATGTTAAATGATCAGTTATGGAAGGAGAAAAGAGAATATGAATGTGTAAATTCAAGAATTATGTGGATTAAAGTAAAGGTTGGATGCGAAAAGTGGGTCATAATAAGCGTATATGCACCTGGAGAAGAGAGGAATGTAGAGGAGAGAGAGAGATTCTGGGAGATGTTAAGTGAATGTATAGGAGCCTTTGAACCAAGTGAGAGAGTAATTGTGGTAGGGGACCTGAATGCTAAAGCAGGAGAAACTTTTAGAGAGGGTGTGGTAGGTAAGTTTGGGGTGCCAGGTGTAAATGATAATGGGAGCCCTTTGATTGAAATTTGTATAGAAAGGGGTTTAGTTATAGGTAATACATATTTTAAGAAAAAGAGGATAAATAAGTATGCAAGATATGATGTAGGGCGAAATGACAGTAGTTTGTTGGATTATGTATTGGTAGATAAAAGACTGTTGAGTAGACTTCAGGATGTACATGTTTATAGAGGGGCCACAGATATATCAGATCACTTTCTAGTTGTAGCTACACTGAGAGCAAAAGGTAGATGGGATACAAAGAGAATAGAAGCATCAAGGAAGAGAGAGGTGAAGGTTTATAAACTAAAAGAGGAGGCAGTTAGGGTAAGATATAAACAGCTATTGGAGGATAGATGGGCTAATGAGAGCATAGGGTATGGGGTCGAAGAGGTATGGGGTAGGTTTAAAAATGTAGTGTTAGAGTGTTCAGCAGATGTTTGTGGTTACAGGAAAGTGGGTGCGGGAGGGAAGAGGAGCGATTGGTGGAATGATGATGTAAAGAGAGTAGTAAGGGAGAAAAAGTTAGCATATGAGAAGTTTTACAAAGTAGAAGTGATGCAAGGAGGGAAGAGTATATGGAGAAAAAGAGAGAGGTTAAGAGAGTGGTGAAGCAATGTAAAAAGAGAGCAAATGAGAGAGTGGGTGAGATGTTATCAACAAATTTTGATGAAAATAAGAAAAAGTTTTGGAGTGAGATTAACAAGTTAAGGAAGCCTAGAGAACAAATGGATTTGTCAGTTAAAAATAGGAGAGGAGAGTTATTAAATGGAGAGTTAGAGGTATTGGGAAGATGGAGGGAATATTTTGAGGAATTGTTAAATGTTGATGAAGATAGGGAAGCTGTGATTTCGTGTATAGGACAAGGAGGAATAACATCTTGTAGGAGTGAGGAAGAGCCAGTTGTGAATGTGGGAGAAGTTCGTGAGGCAGTAGGTAAAATGAAAGGGGGTAAGGCAGCCGGGATTGATGGGATAAAGATAGAAATGTTAAAAGCAGGTGGGGATATAGTTTTGGAGTGGTTGGTGCAATTATTTAATAAATGTATGGAAGAGGGTAAGGTACCTAGGGATTGGCAGAGAGCATGCATAGTTCCTTTGTATAAATTAGATCCATTTATAATTAACAGAATTTGGGTAGAATTTAATAATACACTGGACAAATAAATAGCTTGGGGGTGAGTTTTGCAAAGGACCTATCCAAGTTGGCTCGCCGCGCGTCACGTGTTTAACCGTTGTGGGATCTGATAGTGAGGTACTGGCCGACCCCTTATATAGCTTCCTTGGATGCTTCACTTTCATAGTTCCTTGATAATGTGAGTAGTCACGAAAGCGCTTGGAATTTCTCTATTCTTTCAGAGTGGTTGTTTTGCATATTTTGAAATCACCTGTTTACTGTGATCTTATTGCATATATATATATATATATATATATATATATATAGATATATATATATATATATATATATATATATATATATATATATATATATATATATATTTATCACACTGGCCGATTCCCACCAAGGCAGGGTGGCCCGAAAAAGAAAAACTTTCACCATCATTCACTCCATCACTGTCTTGCCAGAAGGGTGCTTTACACTACAGTTTTTAAACTGCAACATTAACACCCCTCCTTCAGAGTGCAGGCACTGTACTTCCCATCTCCAGGACTCAAGTCCGGCCTGCCGGTTTCCCTGAACCCCTTCATAAATGTTACTTTGCTCACACTCCAACAGCACGTCAAGTATTAAAAACCATTTGTCTCCATTCACTCCTATCAAACACGCTCACGCATGCCTGCTGGAAGTCCAAGCCCCTCGCACACAAAACCTCCTTTACCCCCTCCCTCCAACCTTTCCTTGGCCGACCCCTACCCCGCCTTCCTTCCACTACAGACTTATACACTCTTGAAGTCACTCTGTTTCGCTCCATTCTCTCTACATGTCCGAACCACCTCAACAACCCTTCTTCACCCCTCTGGACAACAGTTTTGGTAATCCCGCACCTCCTCCTAACTTCCAAACTACGAATTCTCTGCATTATATTCACACCACACATTGCCCTCAGACATGACATCTCCACTGCCTCCAGCCTTCTCCTCGCTGCAACATTCATCACCCATGCTTCACACCCATATAAGAGCGTTGGTAAAACTATACTCTCATACATTCCCCTCTTTGCCTCCAAGGACAAAGTTCTTTGTCTCCACAGACTCCTAAGTGCACCACTCACCCTTTTCCCCTCATCAATTCTATGATTCACCTCATCTTTCATAGACCCATCCGTTGACACGTCCACTCCCAAATATCTGAATACATTCACCTCCTCCATACTCTCTCCCTCCAATCTGATATCCAATCTTTCATCACCTAATCTTTTTGTTATCCTCATAACCTTACCCTTTCCTGTATTCACTTTTAATTTTCTTCTTTTGCACACCCTTCCAAATTCATCCACCAATCTCTGCAACTTCTCTTCAGAATCTCCCAAGAGCACAGTGTCATTAGCAAAAAGCAACTGTTACAACTCCCACTTTATGTGTGATTCTTTATCTTTTAACTCCACACCTCTTGCCAAGACCCTCGCATTTACTTCTCTTACAACCCCATCTATAAATATATTATACAACCACGGTGACATCACACATCCTTGTCTAAGGCCTACTTTTACTGGGAAATAATTTCCCTCTTTCCTACATACTCTAACTTGAGCCTCACTATCCTCATAAAAACTCTTCACTGCTTTCAGTAACCTACCTCCTACACCATACACCTGCAACATCTGCCACATTGCCCCCCTATTCACCCTGTCATACGCCTTTTCCAAATCCATAAATGCCACAAAGACCTCTTTAGCCTTATCTAAATACTGTTCACTTATATGTTTCACTGTAAACACCTGGTCCACACACCCCCTACCTTTCCTAAAGCCTCCTTGTTCATCTGCTATCCTATTCTCCGTCTTACTCTTAATTCTTTCAATAATAACTCTACCATGGAAATATAAACACAAATGCAGTATAATGTGATCCTTTATTGACTACGTTTCGCCCACACAGTGGGCTTTTTCAAGTCACAAACTCTACCATACACTTTACCAGGTATACTCAGCAGACTTATCCCCCTATAATTTTTGCACTCTCTTTTATCCCCTTTGCCTTTATACAAAGGAACTATGCATGCTCTCTGCCAATCCCTAGGTACCTTACCCTCTTCCATACATTTATTAAATAATTGCACCAACCACTCCAAAACTATATCCCCACCTGCTTTTAACATTTCTATCTTTATCCCATCAATCCCTGCTGCCTTACCCCCTTTCATTTTACCTACTGCCTCACGAACTTCCCCCACACTCACAACTGGCTCTTCCTCACTCCTACAAGATGTTATTCCTCCTTGCCCTATACACGAAATCACAGCTTCCCTATCTTCATCAACATTTAACAATTCCTCAAAATATTCCCTCCATCTTCCCAATACCTCTAACTCTCCATATACTAACTCTCCTCTCCTATTTTTAACTGACAAATCCATTTGTTCTCTAGGCTTCCTTAACTTGTTAATCTCACTCCAAAACTTTTTCTTATTTTCAACAAAATTTGTTGATAACATCTCACCCACTCTCTCATTTGCTCTCTTTTTACATTGCTTCACCACTCTCTTAACCTCTCTCTTTTTCTCCATATACTCTTCCCTCCTTGCAAGTAAGGCGAGTAAGTATTTTGTCCTTGTATGTGCGTGCACATGTGCACTCTCGTGTGTGTGTGTGTGTGTGTGTGTGTGTGTGTGTGTGTGTGTGTGTGTGTGTGTGTGTGTGTGTGTGTGTGTGTGTGTGTGTGTGTGTGTGTGTGTGTGTGTGTGTGTGTGTGTGTGTGTGTGTGTGTGTGTGTGTGTGTGTGTGTGTATGTGTGTGTGTGTGTGCGTGTGTGTGTGTGTGTGTGCGTGTGTGTGTGTGTGTGTGTGTGTGTGTGTGTGTGTGTGTGTGTGTGTGTGTGTGTGTGTGTGTGTGTGTGCGTGCGTGCGCAATCATCTCCTGAGCACAAGTTCCCAAACACCACAGGTAAACATGCTGTTAAATATTCAAGTGTGTGTGTGTGTGTGAGAGAGAGAGAGAGAGAGAGAGAGAGAGAGAGAGAGAGAGAGAGAGAGAGAGAGAGAGAGAGAGACAGAGAGAGAGAGACGGTGTAGCAAGCCTCCGCCCATACACGGAAGATAACTGTGAACGCCCCGACACGTTCAACAAAATATAACTACGTTCAAATACCCATAATCTTTTGCAACAAGCAACTGCTTTGTGTGTGTGTGTGTTTATATATATAAATATATATATATATATATATATATATATATATATATATATATATATATATATATATATATATATATTTATATATATAAACACACACACACACACACACTTGAATATTTAACAGTATGATTACCTGTGGTGTTTGGGAACTTGCGATCAGGTGATGATTGCGCACGCACGCACACACACACACACACACACACACACACACACACACACACACACACACACACACACACACACACACACACACACACACACACACACACACACACACACACACACACACACACACACACACACACACACAGACACACACACACACACACACACACACACACACACACACACACACACACACACACACACACACACACACACACGAGAGTGCACATGTGCACGCACATACAAGGACAAAATACTTGCCTTTATTCTATGAAGTCAAAGGTATACTGAGGTAATGTGACCAGACCATAACCGAACCAGTAGTAGAACCTATTATAGAACCTAACTGTAGAACCAGTAGTACAAACAGCTCCGTGAGTCGCAGTTGAACAACACGAGTAGTTAAAGATAGTAATAGTACTATTTCTGTAGAAGGAGAGTTAGTCTCTCTCTTCCATCCAATTCCATCTCCGTAAATTCTCCCGTGTGCGGGTTATTTGTGTATTGCTCCAGTCACGGTATTGTGCCTTTTTCTTCTTTAATTCCCTGATATTTTTCCTGTATTGTATGGTATTTCCCCTTTCAACCCCCCCTTCCCCCCCGTTTTTATGAAAGAAGTGGCTGGAGAGAGTGGAGGGTGGGGAGAGAGCCTTCAGGTTTTTTCTATTCTTGATTCGTGCATGTGGATTACACGCTGTAGTCTTTAAGGATAGAAATGGATAATTCTCAGCAGACAGCAGACTTTCAAGTCCTCTACTATGTGTTTTTCCCATGTACTCCCATGTTCCCTACTTCCTCATCTCTATCCACTCCCTCGGTTCCCTGTTTCATTCCTGCCTCCTTCATCCTTCCTTCCTCCCTCCCTGCTCTCCCTCCCTACCTATCCCCACGCATTCCTCCCTTCCTCCATTTCTTCTCTCATTCCTCCCTCCCTTTCTTCTCTCATTCCTCCCTCCCTTTCCCCCCCCCCTCGTTCCTTCTCCCTTCCCTCATTCCTCTCCCCCCTTACCTCCATTATCCCTCCCTATCCCACTCTCCCTCCCTTCCTCCCTCCCTCCATCCAACCCTTCAGCCTCCCTCACGGCCTCCATCCTTCGTTTCGTCCATTAGCTGTGCATGTTATATTATTTTAGAGAATTATGAATTTTCCCGGATCCTCTAGCCTCACGATCCTCTCTATAATTACCATGTTATAATTCCTGCCCTGTGATATGGCACACAGGTAATTATCTTTTTATATATATATATATATAATCTTAAGATACAGTGAGAAGTCTTCTTGGCCAGAACGACGCCATGTAGAGGACTTTACGGCTATAATTTAAGTCTGTTAAATAAGTCGCTTCTGAGATGGTCCCGGGTCGTGGCAATGCTGAAGATGGTATAATTTCTGTCCTGTTGATCAATCTACGTAATGTTCATTTCTGAAGTCTCTCTACGTTAATTCTCCCCCTCCTTCCCTCGCTCCCTCCCTGCCTCCCCTTCCTCTTCTCCAAAGGCTTCTCAAAAGCCTTTGACCAGTGCGACCATGGGGGTAAGGGAGGTTACTGCTTACAAAATGCTAAAGGAATAGCTGGTAGGATGGACAGATGGACATTTAACTTCCTATCAAAACTCAAAGAGCAATAGTAAACAGACTGGAAAAAAAAACATACCACGGGTGGGGCTAGAACCCGCGATCAGAGAGTCTGACAACTCCAGGCCGTCGCGTTAGCCATTGTTCCAGCTAACGCGACGGTCTGGAGTTTTGAGACTCTCTGATCGCGGGTTCTAGCCCCTCCCGTGGTATGGTTTGTTTGCAATCGTGTCATTACGATTTCGTGAGTCATGTAAACAGACTGAAATCAGAGGCTGCGACAGTGGAGACCTTTTTCTAGAGGCATCCCACTTTTCTTTTCTCCTTCATATGCCCGACGTACCTTTGATATACCTTTGATGAGTTTCGAGAGTCTACTCCCGGAGCCCAGCCATGGGCTAGGCTCGTTCGGTATTAGTCTAGTCATCCAGGCTGTTGCTGCTGGTGGCCCACTGCCCCACATCACAACCTGGTTGACATAGAGACACACAAGGTAGCACTTTGTATGGGGATTAATCTCGGAGTGCAAGTTTGAGACCGATCCCTCTAGTGTCTTTCAGCTGAAGATTATGACGTACCTTTATCGCCTACGTTCTATTGAGTGGTTTGAGTTTTCTTGTACTCTTATCTTTTAATTTCTTCCATTTTTCCGTGACGTAGTAAACTGGATTATGTCACAGGGATGTCGAGAAGTACTTTTTCAGCCTCAGGGTGGTTGGGAAGTAAAATAACCTCAATGGAAAAGTAATGGAGGAAGACTCCGTACATAGTTTTAAGAGCAGGTACGATAGGTCCCAAGAGGTTAGGAGTGAATTTGGCAAGAAACAAGTTGAGAGGCTGGGCCAGGAGCCAGGAGCTATGAATCGATCCGTGCAACCACAAACAGGTGAGTACACACACACACACACACACACACACACACACACACACACACACACACACACACATACACACAAAGAGAATTCGAGCCCGGAACACCACACTCTTCCCATTCAGAGAAACCCTGATGCCTTAACGAACAACCTGTCTGTTCTTAACGACCAGGCCGGGATTAGCGCGTGGAGCATCGAGCCTACAGGCACGCCTTGCGCTGAATAGCCCAAGGGGGTTTAGCGCTTCAGTATGAGCTCGCTTTTAACAATTCTGTGGCTCTGGCTGCACCTCATACCGTCCTCTCCGACACGGTCACCCAGTGTCTCCCCTTCCCTCCCTTACCCCTCCCCCACCCCACATCCACGAACGCCCCCCCTAATTCTCCCACCTACTCCTAATTCCCCCATCTCTTCCCAATTCCCCCACCTTCTCCTAATTCCCCCACCTCTTCCCAATTCCCCCACCTTCTCCTAATTCCCCCACCTCTTCGCAATTCCCCCCACCTCCTCCTAATTCACCCGCCTCTTTACAATTCCCCCACCTACTCCTAATTCCCCCACCTACTCCTAATTCCCCCACCTCTTCCCAATTCCCCCACCTCCTCCAAATTCCCCCACCTCTTCCCAATTCCCCCCACCTCCTCTTAATTCCCCCGCCTCTTTTCAATTCCCCCACCTACCCTCAATACCCCCACCTCTTCCCTAGCCTCAATACCCCCACCTCTTCCCTAGCCTCAATACCCCCACCTCCTCTTAATTCCCCCGCCTCTTTCCAATTCCCCCACCTCCTCCTAATTCCCCCATCTCTTTCCAATTCCCCACCTCCTCCCAATTCCCCCACCTCCTACTAATTCCCACACCTCTTCCCAATTCCCCCACCTCCTCATAATTCCCCCGCCTCTTTCCAATTCCCCCACCTCCTCCTAATTCCCCCATCTCTTCCCAATTCCCCCACCTCCTCCCAATTCCCCCACCTCCTCCTAATTCCCCCACCTCCTCCCAATTCCCCCACCTCCTCATAATTCCCCCACCTCCTCCCAATTCCCCCACCTCCTCCCAATTCCCCCACCTCCTCCTCTTCCAAAGTCGCCCATCGAGTGATCTCTAAACTTATTTTTCACGTTCCCCAACACCCCGACAGCCTCCCCTTCCCCTCTTAATCCCCCATTCCTTCCCCTTCCCCTCCTCCTTCCTCTCCCCTTCCCCTCCTCCTTCCTCTCCCCTTCCCCTCGCCTCCCCTGGTACATTACTTTTTCTTTCCCTTCCGTAACGCCCCTTGCCCTCGTCCCTGCCCCCTACACGTACCCTTGCGGTAATAAACATATCTACCCATTGATGGTTCAGGGGGTCATTGCCCCCTGCAGCACATTGTGGACATATCTACCTGGATTTTATCTGGAGTCTACCTGGAGGGTGTTCCGGGGGTTAAAGCCCCCCGCGACACACTGAGAAAATACCTACCTGGAGGTTGTTCCGGGGGTCAACGCCCCCCGCAGCCCGGTCCTTGACCAGGCCTCCTTCAAACTTTGTAAAATAAAAAAAAATCCTCCCCATCTCGTGGAATAAGAGGAAGCTTCACTGTAACCCCCTGTAACCCCCTGTAACCCCCTGTAACCACCTGTAACCACCTGTAACCACCTGTAACCCCCTGTAACCCCCGGGAACCCCCTGTAACCACCTGTAACCCCCTGTAACCACCTGTAACCCCCTGTAACCCCCTGTAACCACCTGTAACCCCCTGTAACCCCCTGTAACCACCTGTAACCCCCTGTAACCCCCTGTAACCCCCTGTAACCCCCTGTAACCCCCTGTAACCCCCTGTAACCACCTGTAACCCCCTGTAACCCCCTGTAACCACCTGTAACCACCTGTAACCCCCTGTAACCACCTGTAACCCCCTGTAACCCCCTGTAACCCCCTGTAACCACCTGTAACCACCTGTAACCCCCTGTAACCACCTGTAACCACCTGTAACCCCCTGTAACCCCCTGTAACCCCCTGTAACCCCCTGTAACCACCTGTAACCACCTGTAACCCCCTGTAACCACCTGTAACCACCTGTAACCCCCTGTAACCACCTGTAACCACCTGTAACCCCCTGTAACCACCTGTAACCCCCTGTAACCCCCTGTAACCCCCTGTAACCCCCTGTAACCACCTGTAACCCCCTGTAACCACCTGTAACCCCCTGTAACCCCTGTAACCACCTGTAACCACCTGTAACCCCCTGTAACCACCTGTAACCACCTGTAACCCCCTGTAACCCCCTGTAACTCCCTGTAACCCCCTGTAACCACCTGTAACCCCCTGTAACCACCTGTAACCACCTGTCACCCCCTGTAACCCCCTGTAACCCCCTGTAACCCCCTGTAACCACCTGTAACCCCCTGTAACCACCTGTAACCACCTGTAACCCACTGTAACCCCCTGTAACCCCCTGTAACCCCCTGTAACCCCCTGTAACCACCTGTAACCCCCTGTAACCACCTGTAACCACCTGTAACCCCCTGTAACCCCCTGTAACCCCCTGTAACCCCCTGTAACCCCCTGTAACCCCCTGTAACCCCCTGTAACCACCTGTAACCCCCTGTAACCACCTGGAACCACCTGTAACCCCCTGTAACCCCCTGTAACCCCCTGTAACCCCCTGTAACCACCTGTAACCCCCTGTAACCGCCTGTAACCCCCTGTAACCACCTGTAACCCCCTGTAACCACCTGTAACCCCCTGTAACCACCTGTAACCACCTGTAACCACCTGTAACCCCCTGTAACCACCTGTAACCATCTGTAACCACCTGTAACCACCTGTAACCACCTGTAACTACCTGTAACCACCTGTAACCCCCTGTAACCACCTGTAACCACCTGTAACCCCCTGTAACCACCTGTAACCACCTGTAACCACCTGTAACCACCTGTAACCCCCTGTAACCCCCTGTAACCCCCTGTAACCACCTGTAACCACCTGTAACCACCTGTAACCACCTGTAACCCCCTGTAACCCCCTGTAACCACCTGTAACCCCCTGTAACCCCATGTAACCACCTGTAACCACCTGTAACCACCTGTAACCCCCTGTAACCCTTTGTAACCCCCTGTAACCACCTGTAACCACCTGTAACCACCTGTAACCACCTGTAACCCCCTGTAACCCCCTGTAACCCCCTGTAACCCCCTGTAACCCCCTGTAACCACCTGTAACCCCCTGTAACCACCTGTAACCCCCCTGTAACCCCCTGTAACCACCTGTAACCCCCTGGAACCACCTGTAACCACCTGTAACCACCTGTAACCACCTGTAACCCCCTGTAACCACCTGTAACCACCTGTAACCCCCTGTATCCCCCTGTAACCACCTGTAACCACCTGTAACCACCTGTAACCACCTGTAACCACCTGTAACCCCCTGTAACCACCTGTAACCACCTGTAACCCCCTGTAACCACCTGTAACCACCTGTAACCACCTGTAACCACCTGTAACCACCTGTAACCACCTGTAACCCCCTGTAACCACCTGTAACCACCTGTAACCACCTGTAACCTCCTGTAACCACCTGTAACCCCCTGTAACCACCTGTAACCACCTGTAACCACCTGTAACCACCTGTAACCCCCTGTAACCCCCTGTAACCACCTGTAACCGCCTGTAACCCCCTGTAACCACCTGTAACCCCCTGTAACCACCTGTAACCCCCTGTAACCCCCTGTAACCCCCTGTAACCCCCTGTAACCACCTGTAACCCCCTGTAACCACCTGTAACCCCCTGTAACCACCTGTAACCACCTGTAACCCCCTGTAACCCCCTGTAACCCCCTGTAACCACCTGTAACCCCCTGTAACCCCCTGTAACCCCCTGTAACTACCTGTAACCCCCTGTAACCACCTGTAACCCCCTGTAACCACCTGTAACCACCTGTAACCACCTGTAACCCCCTGTAACCACCTGTAACCACCTGTAACCACCTGTAACCACCTGTAACCACCTGTAACCACCTGTAACCACCTGTAACCCCCTGTAACCACCTGTAACCACCTGTAACCCCCTGTAACCACCTGTAACCCCCTGTAACCACCTGTAACCACCTGTAACCACCTGTAACCCCCTGTAACCCCCTGTAACCCCCTGTAACAACCTGTAACCACCTGTAACCACCTGTAACCACCTGTAACCACCTGTAACCCCCTGTCACCACCAGTAACCCACTGTAACCCCCTGTAACCACCTGTAACCACCTGTAACCACCTGTAACCCCCTGTAACCCTTTGTAACCCCCTGTAACCACCTGTAACCACCTGTAACCACCTGTAACCACCTGTAACCACCTGTAACCCCCTGTAACCCCCTGTAACCCCCTGTAACCCCCTGTAACCCCCTGTAACCACCTGTAACCCCCTGTAACCCCCTGTAACCACCTGTAACCCCCTGTAACCCCCTGTAACCACCTGTAACCCCCTGTAACCCCCTGTAACCACCTGTAACCACCTGTAACCACCTGTAACCCCCTGTAACCACCTGTAACCACCTGTAACCCCCTGTAACCCCCTGTAACCACCTGTAACCACCTGTAACCACCTGTAACCCCCTGTAACCACCTGTAACCACCTGTAACCCCCTGTAACCACCTGTAACCACCTGTAACCACCTGTAACCACCTGTAACCACCTGTAACCACCTGTAACCCCCTGTAACCACCTGTAACCACCTGTAACCACCTGTAACCTCCTGTAACCACCTGTAACCCCCTGTAACCACCTGTAACCACCTGTAACCACCTGTAACCCCCTGTAACCCCCTGTAACCACCTGTAACCACCTGTAACCCCCTGTAACCCCCTGTAACCACCTGTAACCCCCTGTAACCCCCTGTAACCACCTGTAACCCCCTGTAACCACCTGTAACCCCCTGTAACCCCCTGTAACCCCCTGTAACCCCCTGTAACCCCCTGTAACCACCTGTAACCACCTTTAACCCCCTGTAACCCCCTGTAACCACCTGTAACCCCCTGTAACCCCCTGTAACCACCTGTAACCACCTGTAACCACCTGTAACCACCTGTAACCACCTGTAACCCCTTGTAACCACCTGTAACCACCTGTAACCACCTGTAACCCCCTGTAACCCCCTGTAACCACCTGTAACCACCTGTTACCCCCTGTAACCACCTGTAACCACCTGTAACCACCTGTAACCACCTGTAACCCCCTGTAACCCCCTGTAACCACCTGTAACCACCTGTAACCACCTGTAACCCCCTGTAACCACCTGTAACCACCTGTAACCCCCTGTAACAACCTGTAACCCCCTGTAACCACCTGTAACCACCTGTAACCCCCTGTAACCCCCTGTAACCCCCTGTAACCCCCTGTAACCCCCCTGTAACCCCCTGTAACCGCCTGTAACCACCTGTAACCCCCTGTAACCACCTGTAACCACCTGTAACCACCTGTAACCCCCTGTAACCCCCTGTAACCACCTGTAACCACTTGTAACCCCCTGTAACCACCTGTAACCCCCTGTAACCCCCTGTAACCACCTGTAACCACCTGTAACCCCCTGTAACCACCTGTAACCCCCTGTAACCCCCTGTAACCACCTGTAACCACCTGTAACCCTCTGTAACCACCTGTAACCACCTGTAACCACCTGTAACCCCCTGTTACCACCTGTAACCACCTGTAACCCCCTGTAACCACTTGTAACCCCCTGTAACCACCTGTAACCACCTGTAACCCCCTGTAACCACCTGTAACCCCCTGTAACCCCCTGTAACCACCTGTAACCCCCTGTAACCACCTGTAACCACCTGTAACCACCTGTAACCACATGTAAGCCCCTGTAACCACCTGTAACCCCCTGTAACCCCCTGTAACCACCTGTAACCCCCTGTACCTGTAACCCCCTGTAACCCCCTGTAACCCCCTGTAACCACCCCCTGTAACCCCCTGTAACCACCTGTAACCCCCTGTACCTGTAACCCCCCCCCTGTGTAACCACCTGTAACCCCCTGTACCTGTAACCACCTGTAACCCCCTGTAACCCCCTGTAACCACCTGTAAACCCCCTGTAACCACCTGTAACCACCTGTAACCTCCTGTAACCACCTGTAACCACCTGTAACCCCCTGTAACCCCCTGTAACCCCCTGTAACCCCCTGTAACCACCTGTAACCACCTGTAACCTGTAACCCCCTGTAACCCCCTGTAACCACCTGTAACCACCTGTAACCACCTGTAACCCCCTGTAACCCCCTGTAACCCCCTGTAACCTGTAACCACCTGTAACCACCTGTAACCACCTGTAACCCCCTGTAACCACCCCCCTGTAACCACCTGTAACCACCTGTAACCCCCTGTAACCCCCTGTAACCCCCTGTAACCACCTGTAACCACCTGCAACCCCCTGTAACCACCTGTAACCACCTGTAACCCCCTGTAACCCCCTGTAACCACCTGTAACCCCCTGTAACCCCCTGTAACCACCTGTAACCCCCTGTAACCCCCTGTAACCCCCTGTACCTGTAACCCCCTGTAACCCCCTGTAACCACCCTGTAACCCCCTGTAACCTGTAACCACCTGTAACCCCTGTAACCACCTGTAACCACCTGTAACCCCCCTGTACCTGTAACCCCCTGTAACCACCTGTAACCACCTGTAACCCCCTGTAACCACCTGTAACCACCTGTAACCCCCTGTAACCTGTAACCCCCTGTAACCAACCACCTGTAACCACCTGTAACCACCTGTAACCACCTGTAACCCCCTGTAACCCCCTGTAACCCCCTGTAACCACCTGTAACCACCTGTAACCACCTGTAACCCCCTGTAACCCCCTGTAACCACCTGTAACCCCCCCCTGTAACCTGTAACCCCCTGTAACCCCCTGTAACCAACCACCTGTAACCCCCCCCCCACCTGTAACCACCTGTAACCACCTGTAACCCCCTGTAACCCCCTGTAACCCCCTGTAACCCCCTGTAACCCCCTGTAACCCCCTGTAACCACCTGTAACCCCCTGTAACCCCCTGTAACCCCCTGTAACCACCTGTAACCACCTGTAACCCCCTGTAACCCCCTGTAACCCCCTGTAACCCCCTGTAACCACCTGTAACCACCTGTAACCCCCTGTAACCCCCTGTAACCCCCTGTAACCCCCTGTAACCCCCTGTAACCACCTGTAACCACCTGTAACCCCCTGTAACCCCCTGTAACCACCTGTAACCCCCTGTAACCCCCTGTAACCACCTGTAACCACCTGTAACCACCTGTAACCACCTGTAACCACCTGTAACCCCTTGTAACCACCTGTAACCACCTGTAACCACCTGTAACCCCCTGTAACCCCCTGTAACCACCTGTAACCACCTGTTACCCCCTGTAACCACCTGTAACCACCTGTAACCACCTGTAACCACCTGTAACCCCCTGTAACCCCCTGTAACCACCTGTAACCACCTGTAACCACCTGTAACCACCTGTAACCCCCTGTAACCACCTGTAACCACCTGTAACCCCCTGTAACCACCTGTAACCCCCTGTAACCACCTGTAACCACCTGTAACCACCTGTAACCCCCTGTAACCCCCTGTAACCCCCTGTAACCCCCTGTAACCCCCTGTAACCCCCTGTAACCGCCTGTAACCACCTGTAACCCCCCTGTAACCCCCTGTAACCCCCTGTAACCCCCTGTAACCCCCTGTAACCACCTGTACCCACCTGTAACCCCCTGTAACCACCTGTAACCACCTGTAAGCCCCTGTAACCACCTGTAACCCCCTGTAACCACCTGTAACCACTTGTAACCCCCTGTAACCCCCTGTAACCACCTGTAACCCCCTGTAACCCCCTGTAACCACCTGTAACCATCTGTAACCCCCTGTAATCCCCTGTAACCACCTGTAACCACCTGTAACCCCCTGTAATCCCCTGTAACCACCTGTAACCACATGTAACCCCCTGTAACCACCTGTAACCACATGTAACCCCCTGTAACCACCTGTAACCACTTGTAACCCCCTGTAACCCCCTGTAACCCCCTGTAACCCCTTGTAACCACCTGTAGCCACCTGTAACCCCCTGTAACCCCCTGTAACCCCCTGTAACCCCCCGTAACCACCAGTAACCACCTGTAACCCCCTGTAACCCCCTGTAACCCCCTGTAACTACCTGTAACCCCCTGTAACCACCCGTAACCACCCGTAACCACCCGTAACCACCTGTAACCCCCTGTAACCATCTGTAACCACCTGTAACCACCTGTAACCACCTGTAACCACCTGTAACCCCCTGTAACCCCCTGTAACCACCCGTAACCACCCGTAACCACCTGTAACCCCCTGTAACCACCCGTAACCACCTGTAACCCCCTGTAACCACCCGTAACCACCTGTAACCCCCTGTAACCACCTGTAACCACCTGTAACCACCTGTAACCACCTGTAACCACCTGTAACCCCCTGTAACCACCTGTAACCACCTGTAACCACCTGTAACCCCCTGTAACCACCTGTAACCACCTGTAACCACCTGTAACCACCTGTAACCCCCTGTAACCACCTGTAACCACCTGTAACCACCTGTAACCACCTGAACAGAAGAACATCACAAGAACTTAAATACGACAAAGTTTTAAAGTCTCTTTATAGAGTTCGATTTTATTTTTGTTTTTATTTGTCGAATGAAATTGAAGAGGAACAAACACACCTTTTCTCAAAATAAAATTGAAGAGGAATGGGTACACAAACGCCTCTTCTACTCTCCCGTCTTTTCCTTTCCTCTTTCCCTCTTGAAGACAGCATTCCCTTTTGCTGAAATCTCCCAGTTCGAGCTGACAGAATTCACCACCTTGAACAAGCCACCATACTGTCAGCAGGCCAGCAGGCCTGTTGCAGTTTTCCTCCTTTCTTACTTTCTGTGACAGGGGAAATACAATTTGCTTTTGTTTACACTGTGTAACTGTCATGTAGAAGTGTAGCAGCACATTGTTAATGTGTTCAATTTTTAATAAAAAAATGCAGCCGAGTAAAAAATGTTGTAATAAACGAATGCAAAAGAATGTTGATGTAGTCTCATACAACATTTGTGAATTAAAAGATTTAATATCTGAGTTATCAGAAGTTATAATTGCCATCGCGAGTAGAAAAATATCAGGAATAATAACGTGTGATATTCCCTGCGGGGTAGCAAGTAATGAGCAAAGAAACAGAGGCGGTTGGGAAGTGGCACTGCGACAAGAATATGCGCAGTGTCTAGGAACAGGATACCTGTAGACCCTCCAAGAGGTCATCTACGTCCTTTCCGCTTCCCAACCGGGGTCAGGTCCCAGACTACGCCTTCTGGTTGTTAGCCAGATCGGTCAGGCTGCTGGTTAGACCAACGACTGTATAGTAGGAACAACTCACAACTCTGACTCCTTCCTCATTTCTCATGTTCTTTCTCACTAGATTTCACACAGGTACGAAATTAGAGCAGTGGTTTCTAAAGGGTATGGCAAGAGAGCATGGCAAGTGTGGCAGGAAGATTCAAAGGCAATCAAAGAAACACTTTGAGAGAGGCGGGTCATCATCTGACTAAGACCTGCGTCAGGAAACACTTGTCCTGTTTCCTGACAAACCTAACCTAACCTAACCTAACCTAACCTAACCTAACCTAACCTAACCTAACCTTAAATAGATTTCATGTCATCTTTGTGTTGGAAACATAAACACATATGCAGTTTAATGTGATCCTTTATTGACAACGTTTCGCCCACACAGTGGGCTTTTTCAAGTCACAAACAGATCTACCTGGGGTGGAAGGTACGTGAGTACTTTCCACATTAAACTGCATATGTATTTATGTTTCCATTGTGTCGGTATTTTATACCATTTATTTTGATCTTTGTGTTAAGTGCAGTGTTGAGGACGAGCCTCGAAAAAGCACATAATCTCTCTGTTTTGCATTAGCTCTCTGCTAACATAATCGAGTTTGTGTACTTAAGGTTACATATGTAAGAGGCTCGTCTGTCAGTAGATTCTAGGAACGAATTATGTTTTATGTACCTGGATTATTTTATAGGTTCTGAATGTCCCCGGATCATACTGTAAAATACTTGTGTTCTGTGTTATGGATCAAGCACTGCTAGAAGTTTTTTTTATTAATGTATTTCTTATCAATAAAAAAATCGGTATGGCGCGAGCAAATTATTACAAAAGAGTGGCCCAGAGAAGAAAGTTTGGGAAGCACTGAAGCTGACACATCCGATGTTCCATCAGTGGCTGAATTATCTGAAAGTCAGAGACTATTTGCTGAACTTAACCCTGTCTTCTGAAACCAATTCTTTAACAGTACTTTTTTGTTCTTTTTTGGCCGAAGAACCAAAGCGTAGAATTTTTTTTTACATAAATTAGCATATGCCAACAAGCCAGTTCTTACAAATATCAGACAAGAACCTCCAGAGGCTTTTAATATATAAAACCCCCAAGCTTTAAGGCTTTCCTTTTTCCCTGGCAGTTCCGTGGGGTTGAGAAGGGTAAAAAAACAGAGATTAGGGCTTATCTGAACATAAATTACCTTTCAACGTCAGCTCACATTCACCTCATCACAGGTAAACACACTCTCTACTTCCCTTATTTATGTCTCTTGGGTTTACGTCCAACACTTTCCAAGCAGAGAGTAGCCTCCTTTCCCTCCTTCTCTTCCTGCTCTTCCTCGTGATAGCATTTAAATTAGAGAACTACAAGCCAAGTATGGACCTGTAGGCCCGTAGGCCTCTAATCTCAAGTTACTCCTTCAAGGAATCATTCATAAAGGTCAAGACAGAATATCCATCTCCCAACTTGTGGAATATGCCCCGTCATGGCTCCCTTGAGATGTATTTGCAGTTCTTGACTTTTTTTTCCATTGTCATACGCAAATGTGAGGGAAGATGTAGTGGTGTGTATGTTGACCCATCAGAGGGTGTTTGCCAGGGCGTCCGTCAACGGGGACCTGTTTAACAGTGCGTATCACTTTTAATCTGTCTTTCTCCGGAGCAACAGCTCCACAAAGACTATTGATATATGGAATGTAAGTGGTCTGACCTGTTGTTTACTCTGCTATCCATTTTCCACTCTAACGACACTCCACTCCCCCTTTTATGTATATTGATCATCTATTTGTCTTTCCCTTCATCTGTCTGTTGCCTCTTCATCATTCAACGCCTTCTTACCTTCCACTTGTATTCAATATTTTGTCTTGTACATCGCGCAAGTCTTGCTTTCTAAGCATTTCTGAGGCATCATCCGATGTCTAGCTGTCCGTACGTTGTGTGCATGTTATGTGTACCCTGGGCGTACCCTGTGTGTACCGTGTGTGCATGCTGTTTGTACGTTGTGTGTATGCATTGCATACGCTGTCAGACGTTGGAGAGGCGAGCCATAGCATTCAACGAGACCAGTTGATACCCAGGTAGCAGAAGCCTTGGAAGTCCACACAAAGGCTACCTCCTGAGGACTCTCTACTCCTGCTTAGGATAAGGACTCACGAAATCGTAATGACACGATTGCAAACAAACCATACCACTGGCGGGATTTGAACCCGTGAGTCATTTTGACGGCTTTGAAGGGACTTGAGCTAGAGTTCGTCACGGCCATGCTAGCGGGAGATTCGTCTGTAAAAACTTGCATTTGTGGACACAGGGGTGCCTATGCTAACCTTCCTATGGTGTAGAAATATACCTAGTTGGACGAATCTTATTGTGGCTAGCTGGTCTAGTGGCTAACGCGACGGTCTGGAGTTTTGAGACTCTCTGACCGCGGGTTCAAATCCCACCCGTGGTATGGTTAGGATAAGGACTATCGTATATTATCTAGGTGCATGAGTCAAGGACATGGTTGCTTATCAGCTGTACATGGGCCAGTAAAGTTGCAAGTTGCATGTGCACCACTAGTCAAAAAAAATAACTGAAAGAGGGATTAGAGCAAACTCTCATTGAGTAGATCTTGCGAAATTCATAAACAGTTACTAAGTTTTTTGAGTGAAGCTTCTGTGCTGCCCAGTCTTCCCTTTTAAATTAAAATGTCTCTCTTAACTGTATTTAAAGGGGAAAAAAGGCCCAAAATCTGAACATAGAGAGAGAGAGAGAGAGAGACAGACAGACAGACAGACAGACAGAGAGAGACAGAGAGAGACAGAGAGAGAGACAGAGAGAGACGACATTAAAGCTTAGCCATAAACTTGAAACAAACTCTTCCAATACGATCTAAATCAATACACGGGAACTTCGAAATCAGTCACAAGCACGACACGAGATCTCCAAGATTAGACACAAGCAGACACTCATCTGGTCTTGCTAGGTTGCCTCTTTCTACCAGCTTGATACAACGTATAAGGAAATAATAGACATTACTAGGCATTTACAATCTAATTCCCCATATGTACACGCCTCGTACATCCAAACCCAAACATTACCGTAGGACACCCACGCCCATATCTACTGGTGACGCCTTCCTGTGCACGTCGTCTGACGCATGTGCGCACCGTGCTCCTTAGACTTGCACATGCATGACGATGCACAGAGATCATGTACATCATGTTCTTCATGAATTACGATACACAGCATCATATGTAGTTCCCTCCACACCTATACTTATGCCTGTGTCATATCCTTTTCTGCTGCCTAGCATGGGTCAGTAGGCCTGCTGCAGTGCTCCTTCCTTATGTTCTTGTTTTTATACTTTACCCCTGGGTAGGACACTTAACCACCACTTGCTATACTCAGAGGGAATGGACCTCTTCGTCCATCCTTGGGAAGAATACTTAACCATACAAACCACCGAGGCCTGGTCATGGATCGGGCGCGGGGGCGTTGACCCCTGGGGCACCCTCCAGGTATACCTCCAGGTAAGGGGTGTGAGTGAATCTCTTCACCCCATGGGAAACTATCTAATGATCACTTAATCACACTTATCTTATTAGTTGAGGCAAAGTTATTTAGCCACACTTAATCTTCCAGTCGAAAGTAATTATTCACTTTACCACCACTTTCTCTACTTAACCACACACGAATCAGTATCATTATATCACATTTCGGGGAACCTTAAAGTGAAAAGTGATATGCCAAATACCCAGTGTCCCCCGCTAATTTCTTCAACACTGGTTTCAGAAGTGGCGTCTGCTAGATTTCGCAAGGCCAGCTACCTCGCCTTCCTCCACCTCTTCTCTCCTTGTTGCTTCTCACCACCACACCCTGAGCTCTTCACTTCTAGCCACACTGCTGTGGGACAAGGAGATTCTAATATTACACTCTCTTCACTCAGTTCTTGAAATTAGTTAACAAGGTACTGAAAATGGCTTGCAGAATTATACATTAGGAGAATTAGTGACATGTGCAGCATCTAGGTATAATGATGCATAGTAAATACTGTATACATAGACACTATACAGCGCATGTATTGTACATATTGCAAACATCAAGGTAACATATACATAGCAGGTACAATTAAAGTAGACACAGAAATGTGTGAAATAGTGTATCTGTTATATAGTATGGATTGGGACTCAGAGCATGACATTGTGGCCAGTGTACTATACAATTCTCACCCCTCGCTTTCCCATTTCCCCCTCCCACACACACTCGGGGGTCGCTCCCACCCCTCCCTTTCCCATTCCCCCTCCCACACACACTCAGGGGTCGCTCCCACCCCTCGTTTTCCAATTTCCCCTCCCACACATATTCAGGGGGTCGTTTCTACCCCTTGCTTCCCCATCTTCCCACATACGCAAGTATCGTTCCCGACCCTTGCTTCCAAATCCCTACACACACACACACACACACACACACACACACACACACACACACACACACACACACACACACACACACACACACACACACACACACACACACACACACACATACACACACACACTCACACACACACGTACACACACACATACTCAGGGGGTCGTTCGAATGATCCCCTCGCTTTCAACCCCCCCTCCCCACATATATACCGAAGGGGTCGTTCACACACCTAGCTACCCCATCCCCACACACACTAAAGCGTCGTTACCATGCCCCAACCAGGTCATTTCAACCTTAACAATAGTAGCTTATGGACTTGCAAACTCGGCATTTTTACGTTCTTCCATTGATAAGTAACTAAATGTCAATCCCAGTTGCTGACTGCACTTGCAACTGATGACGAGGTGAGTTGTCATGTAGGCTGATAGTTGACTTTTATTTTTTTTAACAGACTGAGGTTTGCTGTAGGATAACTTTGATTACTTTGAGGAGCTCTACTGAAGAGGACACTGTTGCAGTATTGGTTGCTTGAGCCTGGTAAAAGGCTCTGTTTCCAATGAACTGGAGCTCCCAGGAATCATTATTGTCTCCTATTTCCCCAGGCGATAAATCTATAAGACTCGGCATAGGTGATTTATCGCTTGCCAATAAGTATATTGTGATTAGTTATGTTCGCACATTCCTACGCCACACACCCCCACACACACATTTCTACAAACACTCTACAGAAACCCCAAACACTTAACGTACTGGGCTCTCCATCAAGAAATCAGAGCACTAATCAGAAGACCTGGTGCTCCGCCAACACCCTCCGTCTAGATTCTCCATCAAGACTCTCCGTCAAGACCCTCCGTCTCGATCAAAAACTCAAAGATACTGAGACCTCCGTCAAAAGTCCTGGAACTTCGTCGAAGGCCAATGGATCCGTCAAAAGCCTAGATCCCCCGTCAAGAACCCTTGGAAAAGACAGACGACAGAGGACTTGGAAGTCTACACCGAGGCTCTCTGCCGAGAACCCTGTACTTCTAACCTTCTAGGTTAAGGCCCATCGTGAATTATGGCCTTAACACAGAACCCGAGACCTTCAAGGGCACGGATCCTTTTTTATGAAAAACAGAAATTCTCGGCGAGTCGTCTGAGATTCAGCCCTTAAAATCAAGCTTAAAAAAAATCCCCAGTGTTGAGGTAGCCAGGCAGGTTACCTGGATAATGGAGGTACACACTGCGGGCGCCTCCAGCACCCTCGCTATTATCCGCCCCGTGTGTCCATCCCTTGTTCGTATCCATCCATTGCGTTGTCAGCTTCGTACGAGATGGGCTAATAGACCCCCTGTGGTGAGCCAGCCCAAAAATGGCTGCTGCTGGCCAGTCCTTTGCTTCTTGCACTATGCCGCCGCTGCTGATGCCGCCCCACGAGCGGAGCATTTCATACCGCAAGGCATTAGTCTTGTTCTTCCGGTGACATTCTCGCCCTGCTGGATAACTGGGCATGTTTAATCCTAGGTGGGCTGCGTATCAAGTCACCCAGAATGCTAAAACACCCCACACGGACGCCATTTTTGCTTAAAATAAAAAAATAAATGACGAATTGGGCTTTTCTGTGATGTTTGTTATTTCAATAAGGCGAAGGGTAACATTTCAATCAGCGTATTGAAGCTCACAGCTTATTTTTTTAGAACAAGAGATAAAATAAGGCATCAGCCTATCTCCTCATCTTCTGCCACTCATCCACAGCCTCACTCCACTCCATAATGTTAAGTGATTATTTGATGCTCTTGCTGGGTATTAAAAGACTCGTACCGTATTATAAGGAGCTAGTGTTGTGTTGTGATTGGTTGGTGTTGTGTTATGAGAGGCTGAGGATGTGCTGTGATAGTTGGTGCTGTGTTACGAGGGACTTATGTTGTGTTATGAGGGGCTGAGGATGAGCTGTGATAGTTGGTGCTGTGTTACGAGGGACTGATGTATTATGAGGGGCTGAGGATGTGCTGTGATAGTTGATGCTGTGTTACGAGAGACTGATGTTATGTTATAAGAAGCTGGTGTTGTGCTGTGATGGTTGGTGTTGTGTTATGATGGTTTCGTGCTATGTTACGAGGGGCTGAGGATGTGCTATGATGGTTAGAGCCGTGTTACGAGGGACTGTGACAGGTGTCAGTGCTGATATGCTTCTGTCTTGCCTCAGAGAAAATTTCCCCTTCTATCTGTTGCTAGTCTTACAGCCTCGCATAGCTTCTGATGATGTACAAGAATACGAAAGGTCTTGAGCTAAAGATTTCCATCCTCATTTGGCTTGTTCTGCATACACACACACACACACACACACACACACACACACACACACACACACACACACACACACACACACACACACACACACACACGTGATTTTTTTTGTAATACCGCCAGTTGGTTCACTAACACATTTCTCTCACGAATGTGAGAGAAATGAGCTGTAACAACTGGCGTTATAACATGCCTCTAGCCTCTGCCCTGTACCCTCGTTTGTAGTGCTCCAAGCATCTCTCGTTCTTCTCTCACGCTTTACCAGCCTTTTCAGCTACCTCCGCTACCGGTCTCCCATCTTGGCCGAGTACACTTCCAAACTGCATAGAACTGTCTGCCTACTTCCTGTACCCTGACCTCTCAGTGGCACTTCTTCGCATCCCACTTTCTCTCTCTCTCTCTCTCTCTCTCTCTCTCTCTCTCTCTCTCTCTCTCTCTCTCTCTCTCTCTCTCTCTCTCTCTCTCTCTCTCTCTCCCTCTTATCTCTGCCTCGTTCCCCTCCATCGTCTTGATGTTCTCTGTTCTTCGCTTCCTCTTGGTTCTCGTTCCTACATCTTCTGGTAAAGACTTGCATGCTTCTAGGTCTTTTAACATTTGTTTCTCTCTCTCTCTCTCTCTCTCTCTCTCTCTCTCTCTCTCTCTCTCTCTCTCTCTCTCTCTCTCTCTCTCTCTCTCTCTCTCTCTCTCTCTCTCTCTCTCTCTCTCTCTCTCCCTGGTGTTAAGGAACATGGATGAAATATTAATTATGAGACGAGTGTTAAGTGTGGTCGTGATTACAACTTAGGACAGACGGAGAAAATAACTTCCTCTGGGCTCCTGCTCTCAGTACACTCCGGAAATAGACGGTTGATAGCGTTCAACCGCAGGCGAGCTAGAGTAATAGAATTGCACCACTTCCCAACCACACGTTCGTGACGCTCTGGAGGCACTATCACATACATACAAACACACACACACACACACACACATACACACGGCAGACTACAAGGCACAAGAAACCAGAAGCGAGTGAAGCTCATCCAAGTAGTCTAGGGGACCAGGAGCTAAGTACCAACCCCGCTGTGTGAGCAAACACACAGGGCTGGACTGTTAAGAGAGACGGTAAATAGACAGAAGAGGGCACAGTTGGGAGATAAATGCCCAGATGTGTCACCGTGATGTCAGGAAGTATTTTTTCAGGCTAAGTGTTATCTGGAAGTGGAAAGGATGAGTAAAACGTGAGTCCAGCAGCTATACATTTTTAATTTCTGTAACTTTTCTCCTACTGAGAAGGTTTCTTCAGTCGAAAACTTAGATGACTAAATATTATGACAGTAAAAGAAACGATCAGTCCCTCAGTCAAGAAGTAGGAGCTTTGAGGGGATCAGTCCCTCAGTCAAGAAGTAGGAGCTTTGAGGGGATCAGTCCCTCAGTCAAGAAGTAGGAGCTTTGAGGGGATCAGTCCCTCAGTCAAGAAGTAGGAGCTTTGAGGGGATCAGTCCCTCAGTCAAGAAGTAGGAGCTTTGAGGGGATCAGTCCCTCAGTCAAGAAGTAGGAGCGTTGAGGGGATCAGTCCCTCAGTCAAGAAGTAGGAGCTTAGAGGGGATCAGTCCCTCAGTCAAGAAGTAGGAGCTTTGAGGGGATCAGTCCCTCAGTCAAGAAGTAGGAGCGTTGAGGGGATCAGTCCCTCAGCTCTGAGAAGTGTTCAGCTCCATAATCTTGAACAATGTGAAGATGAGACATAACAAGAGTTAGAGTGACCAGGGTAGAGAAGTGGTTAAGCAAGGATCCTTAAACAGCATTAAGAACAGGTACGACACAACACATCAACAGCAGTAGCCAAGTGGTAAGGGTCGCGGCTCTCATCACAATCCCTCCATGATTGAACTCCGGATGGTAACCCACACGAGTTTGGCCTTTGTCTTTATCTGGAATGTAATGATAGTAATAATAATTATACTTTTATTGCCTCTTCTTCTTCTTTGTCTTTTTCGCTTCCGTCTTCTTCTTCGTCTTCTTCTTCGTTTTTCTTCGCTTTCGTCTTCTTCTTCGTCTTCTTCTTCGTTTTCTTCGCTTTCGTCTTCTTAATCGTCTTCTTTTTTGTTTTCTTCGCTTTCGTCTTCTCCATCGTCTTCTTCTTCGTCTTCTTCGTCTTCTTCTTCGTCTTCTTCTTCGTCTTCTTCGTCTTCTTCTTCGTTTTCTTCGCTTTCGTCTTCTTCTTCGTCTTCTTCGTTTTCTTCGCTTTCGTCTTCTCCATCGTCTTCTTCGTCTTCTTCTTCGTCTTCTTCGCTTTCGCCTTCTTCATCGTCTTCTTCTTCGTCTTCTTCGCTTTTGTCTTCTTCTTCTTCGTTTTCTTCGCTTTTGTCTTCTTAATCGTCTTCTTCTTCGTTTTCTTCGCTTTCGTCTTCTTCTTCTTCTTCTTCTTCTTCTTCTTCTTCTTCTTATTATTATTATTATTATTATTATTATTATTATTGTTATTATTATTATTATTATTATTATTATTATTATTATTATTATTATTATTATTATTATTATTATTTACAGCAGCATATCATATGTTTGTTTTATATAAATGTTTTTAATTTTTAAGTTTCAAACTCGCATTAGATTAAATACCTGTAAAACAGGTGGCAACACAACGTTATTAGGCAAATAAATCCCAAAACACCTGTTTTATGGCGTTATTCTTGCACTACAATATATATATATATATATATATATATATATATATATATATATATATATATATATATATATATATATATATATATATATATATATATATATATATATATATATATATATATATATATATATGTCGTGCCGAATAGGCAGAACTTGCGATCTTGGCTTAAATAGCAACGCTCATCTTGCCATATAGGACAAGTGAAAATTTGTGTATGTAATAATTTCGCCAAAATCATTCTGAACCTAACGAAAAAAAATATATTTCACTGTGTTTGTTTAGTATTAATTTATTGTAAACAAATCTAAAATATATTTACTTGGGTTAGGCTAAAATAAATTGTTCTTGTTATAATAAGGTTAGGTAAGTTTTCTAAGATTCTTTTGGTGCAAAATTAAAATTTTTTACATTAACATTAATTAAAAAAATAATTAATTAAAAAAAACGTACAAGAGAAAATTTTAGAAAGGACTTAATTTTAAATGAGTTCTTGCTAATTGACCAGTTTTACATATTCGGCACGACATATATATATATATATATATATATATATATATATATATATATATATATATATATATATATATATATATATATATATATACATATATTCAACCCACGATGGTGGGTTGAATAATGTTTAACAGTGACGACCCACTATGGTGGGCCCAGGATGCCACCTCATCAGCCTTACACAAGCACTACTGTTCATAATTCAACACACCTTTTTCCCCCAAAAAAAACACATTACCTCCAAAACTATTTTGTTACTGGTGTACTTAGGCTAGCATAGCTGCAGCTTCCATCTATCTCGGGGGAAAAAAAAAATAATACCCCCAAAAAAATCCAAATCGTTATATTTTTTTCGTGCCTCACCCATATTAATTTGACAGAATGTGGACTAAAAGCAGATAGATGGCGTGTTAGCATATTTTTTTCCCATAACAATATGTTTTTCGTTGGTGATAAGTTCGGGCAGTAACCTGGTGAGCTGGGTCGACAGAGGCTATAATGGTTCACCCAGCAATATTCTGTAAGCACCCAGTTTTTCCAAGGTTTTTATTTTCGTTGAATATGCACAATTTCTGGCGCATCGCGTAATACTCTGCTTGCTAAATTTATATCACTATTTGCATTAATTTTATAGGATATTGTTGGTGCCCATGTCGTATAAAGACTAATAACAACATTAGTAAATTTCATATATTGGTAATGTATTTTTCGTATCAGTATTAAAAGAATAATGAAAAAAATAATGAGACTGGTATCTGAGTGTGGACATAATGCTTGGGTTATCAGGGCGAGTGTTACTCTTAAACGCAACACCTACCTATATTAAAACCAGGTTTTAAAAAGAGTGTTGATTTTATTAGCAAATAAGGTTTAGTTATGATGGGCGCTCATAAGGGCGGAACGCGCTTAACTATCACCACCGGCAAATCTTACATATAAATTACGTGCTCGCCGTGATTAATGAGTAATGAACATAGAGTGTATATGCCTACCTTGAACATCGCGAGAGAGAGTTTTGCGAGGGTAGGATATTTTGGTGGCCCTGATGGCCCGTTGCTGGAGGGTGGGAGGTGAGGAGAAGTGGATTAGGGAGGAATGGATAGAAAGAGGAAGAAGAATCGAAGTAGGAAGAGAAAGGGAAGGGACTGGGAGACGAATATTGAGAAAAAGAGTAAGGAAGGAGGGAGGGAGAAGGAAGGAAGAAACCTGTCAGTCTGATCTTTCTATTTGGGGTCATCCTAGGTAATTTACACATGTGTAAATACCTGTACCTAATAAACTTGCTAACTTACAAAGGAAACAGGTGTTAAGTAACCCAGAACCCGGGACTTCGCAAGATTCAGCCAAGTCACAAGACAAGAAACTGAACCCATTTAAGGTAGATCTTTCTATTCCCTTTCTCAGAGGTTGTCGTGAAACTGTGTGTATTGTCGTGAGACTGGGTGTGTTGGTGTTACTCTGGGTGTGTTGGTGTTACTCTGGGTGTGTTTCTGTGACCTCTGGATGTGTTGGTGTTACTCTGGGTGTGTTTCTATGACCTCTGGGTGTGTTGGTGTTACTCTGGGTATGTTGGTGTTACCCTGGGTGTTTTTCTGTGACCTCTGGGTGTGTTGGTGTTACCCTGGGTGTGTTTCTATGACCTCTGGGTGTGTTGGTGCTACCCTGGGTGTGTTTCTATGACCTCTGGGTGTGTTGGTGTTACTCTGGGTATGTTGGTGTTACCCTGGGTGTTTTTCTGTGACCTCTGGGTGTGTTGGTGTTACCCTGGGTGTGTTTCTGTGACCTCTGGGTGTGTTGGTGTTACCCTGGGTGTGTTTCTATGACCTCTGGGTGTGTTGGTGTTACCCTGGGTGTGTTTCTGTGACCTCTGGGTGTGTTGGTGTTACTCAGGGTATGTTGGTGTTACCCTGGGTGTTTTTCTGTGACCTCTGGGTGTGTTGTTGTTACCCTGGGTGTCTTACCATGGGCCAGATTGAATTTTTGTGAGCCAAGCTCTGTTGCAAAGAGTTGTTATTAAAATTACAGTAGATTTATCATCTTTTACCCAGAGTTTCAGCTTAGTGGAGAATAGGTCAAGTACCTTTGAGATTTTCACCCTATATGGATCAGCTCATGTGCCAGATTAACCAGGCTGTGATGGATATGTGGGGCATATCCATTACAGCCTGGTTAACCAGGTTAGCACCTGTCAACCAGGCAACAGCCTGGTTGACAGGTGGACGAGACTGGTCCATGGCTGGGCTCCGAGAGTAGTAAGACTCTCGAAACTCATCAAAGGTATATCAAAGGGAGTTCCACCTATTTACTCATAGGTTAAACAATTTCCAATTACAGATGCAACTAAAATAGTAAAGGAAATTTAGTTTTTTGACTACAGTGAGAATTATCTTCGTTATAATTGGCGAAAAATAATCAACGGAATTGTATAATTCAATCGAATTGTATAATCCAACTGATTTATATCAGATACGGCATCTTCACAGGTTCCGTTCCAGCAGAGCTGGAGTTATTATCACATGGGAATTATCATCTCTCTTTATAGTCTGCCCCATGCACAGGAGAAATTGAATTTTTACGAAAACATCTTCATTGTCCCTGAGAGGAGACCAGAGAAATTCTCTTGCAGACATTTTGATTTCATTTAGACACGTAAACACAGTAGCTGTCGTGGACATTACCTATCTATATAAACCATACCAAGGGCGGGGTTAGAACCCGCGGTCAGAGTCTCAGAGTGTCATTATGATTTCGTGAGTCACAATACCTATATATTTGGACAAAGTGTCTGGAGGGTGGGTTAATTAGGTGTGGTCCAAAAAAAATAGAAATTAGTACCCAGTTTCCTAATGAAGAATACTTGAGGAGGCGACGGGTAGTTGGTCAAGGAGATTCACTTCCTCTGTGAGTTCACAAAGGTCAAACTTAGCCCCTTACACTGAGTGGAGTTTTCTATTAGCCGTCTCTACAACCACCAGTTTACCCGCTATAAATCTCTCCCAGTAACAATGTGCGATGAATCAGGCGTTACAGCCTTGTTGCTGGCTGATAATTCCTGTAATATTCCCCTTACTCTTGTATTAATCACACGAGGCGTGAATATAGCATAACGTACACCCTCGGACACCAACGCTGAGGAGTGGTAAATAGCCAGACAAGATCCTTGCTAGCTTCCCGAGGTGCTATTTTGATCGTAATCAAGTGAGGTATTACATCGACAAATAGGTAGCGCAGCGGTTTCATTCATCTCTCTCTCTTTTTCGCCCCACTGTTCATGGTGACAGAAACTCCTACAAGTGTATTATGGAGTTAGTGGGACCGTCTCGCACTGTCCCACTGTTCATGGTGACAGAGACTCCTACAAGTGTATTATGGAGGTAGTGTGACCGTCTTGCACTGTCCCACTGTTCATGGTGACAGAGACTCCTACAAGTGTGTTATGGAGTTAGTGGGACCGTCTTGCACTGCCCCACTGTTCATGGTGACAGAGACTCCTACAAGTGTATTATGGAGTTAGTGTGACCGTCTCGCACTGCCCCACTGTTCATGGTGACAGAGACTCCTACAAGTGTATTATGGAGTTAGTGTGACCGTCTTGCACTGTCCCACTGTTCATGGTGACAGAGACTCCTACAAGTGTATTATGGAGTTAGTGTGACCGTCTCGCACTGTCCCACTGTTCATGGTGACAGAGACTCCTACAAGTGTATTATGGAGTTAGTGGGACCGTCTCGCACTGTCCCACTGTTCATGGTGACAGAGACTCCTACAAGTGTATTATGGAGCTAGTGTGACCGTCTTGCACTGTCCCACTGTTCATGGTGACAGAGACTCCTACAAGTGTATTATGGAGTTAGTGGGACCGTCTTGCACTGCCCCACTGTTCATGGTGACAGAGACTCCTACAAGTGTATTATGGAGCTAGTGTGACCGTCTCGCACTGTCCCACTGTTCATGGTGACAGAGACTCCTACAAGTGTATTATGGAGTTAGTGTGACCGTCTCGCACTGTCCCACTGTTCATGGTGACAGAGACTCCTACAAGTGTATTATGGAGTTAGTGTGACCGTCTTGCACTGTCCCACTGTTCATGGTGACAGAGACTCCTACAAGTGTATTATGGAGTTAGTGTGACCGTCTTGCACTGTCCCACTGTTCATGGTGACAGAGACTCCTACAAGTGTGTTATGGAGTTAGTGTGACCGTCTCGCACTGTCCCACTGTTCATGGTGACAGAGACTCCTACAAGTGTTATGGAGTTAGTGTGACCGTCTCGCACTGTCCCACTGTTCATGGTGACAGAGACTCCTACAAGTGTATTATGGAGTTAGTGTGACCGTCTTGCACTGTCCCACTGTTCATGGTGACAGAGACTCCTACAAGTGTGTTATGGAGTTAGTGTGACCGTCTCGCACTGTCCCACTGTTCATGGTGACAGAGACTCCTACAAGTGTTATGGAGTTAGTGTGACCGTCTCGCACTGTCCCACTGTTCATGGTGACAGAGACTCCTACAAGTGTGTTATGGAGTTAGTGTGACCGTCTCGCACTGCCCCACTGTTCATGGTGACAGAGACTCCTACAAGTGTATTATGGAGTTAGTGTGACCGTCTCGCACTGCCCCACTGTTCATGGTGACAGAGACTCCTACAAGTGTATTATGGAGCTAGTGTGACCGTCTCGCACTGCCCCACTGTTCATGGTGACAGAGACTCCTACAAGTGTATTATGGAGTTAGTGTGACCGTCTCGCACTGCCCCACTGTTCATGGTGACAGAGACTCCTACAAGTGTGTTATGGAGTTAGTGTGACCGTCTCGCACTGCCCCAGTGGACATAATCTGGTACAACGTTAATGTCTCAATAAGTTATTCTCTTGCTAATTGTTGATAATATATCATGATTCTTCGCAAGGGATACGCTACGGCCGGGTTCCACGACGACTGGGTTTCACTACGACTGGGTTTCACTACGACTGGGTTTCACTACGACTGGGTTTCACTACGACTGGGTTTCACTACGACTGGGTTTCACTACGACTGGGTTTCACTACGACTGGGTTTCACTACGACTGGGTTTCGCTACGACTGGGTTTCACTACGACTGGGTTTCACTACGACTGGGTTTCATTACGACTGGGTTCCACTACGACTGGGTTTCACTACGACTGGGTTTCACTACGACTGGGTTTCACTACGACTGGGTTTCACTACGACTGGGTTTCACTACGACTGGGTTTCACTACGACTGGGTTTCACTACGACTGGGTTTCACTACGACTGGGTTTCACTACGACTGGGTTTCACTACGACTGGGTTTCACTACGACTGGGTTTCGCTACGACTGGGTTTCACTACGACTGGGTTTCACTACGACTGGGTTTCATTACGACTGGGTTCCACTACGACTGGGTTTCACTACGACTGGGTTTCACTACGACTGGGTTTCACTACGACTGGGTTTCACTACGACTGGGTTCCACTACGACTGGGTTTCCCTACGACTGGGTTTCACTACGACTGGGTTTCACTACGACTGGGTTTCACTACGACTGGGTTTCGCTACGACTGGGTTTCACTACGACTGGGTTTCACTACGACTGGGTTTCATTACGACTGGGTTCCACTACGACTGGGTTTCACTACGACTGGGTTTCACTACGACTGGGTTTCACTACGACTGGGTTTCACTACGACTGGGTTTCGCTACGACTGGGTTTCACTACGACTGGGTTTCACTACGACTGGGTTTCATTACGACTGGGTTCCACTACGACTGGGTTTCACTACGACTGGGTTTCACTACGACTGGGTTTCACTACGACTGGGTTTCACTACGACTGGGTTCCACTACGACTGGGTTTCCCTACGACTGGGTTTCACTACGACTGGGTTTCACTACGACTGGGTTTCACTACGACTGGGTTTCACTACGACTGGGTTTCACTACGACTGGGTTCCACTACGACTGGGTTTCACTACGACTGGGTTCCACTACGACTGGGTTTCACTACGACTGGGTTTCACTACGACTGGGTTTCACTACGACTGGGTTCCACTACGACTGGGTTTCCCTACGACTGGGTTTCACTACGACTGGGTTTCACTACGACTGGGTTCCACTACGACTGGGTTTCCCTACGACTGGGTTTCCCTACGACTGGGTTTCACTACGACTGGGTTCCACTACGACTGGGTTTCACTACGACTGGGTTCCACTACGACTGGGTTTCACTACGACTGGGTTTCACTACGACTGGGTTTCACTACGACTGGGTTTCACGACGACTGGGTTTCACTACGACTGGGTTTCACTACGACTGGGTTTCACTACGACTGGACTTCACTACGACTGGGTTTCACTACGACTGTTTTTCACTACGACTGGGTTTCACTACGACTGGACTTTACTACGACTGGGTTTCACTACGACTGGGTTTCACTACGACTGGGTTTCACTACGACTGGGTTTCACTACGACTGGGTTTCACTACGACTGGGTTTCACTACGACTGGACTTCACTACGACTGGACTTCACTACGACTGGGTTTGATAATCCGACATGCAGGTATTAATAAATAATAAAATTAGAAAACCGACAAATTGATAAGTGAGACACTTGTGCAACATTTCGGTATCATTATTCTGAAAACGTTTCGCCAGTCAATGGCTTCTTCAGTCCAATTCAGAGGAGGATGGTAAATGAGGGGAAAGGAGTTTGAGCTAATCAGTCCCTCTACCTGGAGTCGACGTGTTCAGTTATGCCCTCGTTTCTCTCAAGGGAAAAAAATGATTAATCGTTATAGGCCTATTACTAAGAAAAAAATTATTTTCTTCCAGCATTAACTAACCTCTATTTTAACTTTAGACTTCTTTAAAAGGCTCCTATCTACATAATTTTTTCCCCTCATGCCTAAAATTCATGTCTTTCAAAAATTGTCTTATAGGCCTAGTCTCATAGGCCTATATGCCACAATGTGTTCTTGAAGGCCCAACTAATTTGTTTATATTGTGATTTGTATGTTGAAGCTTTTTTTTATATATTCTTTTGTGTTCTTGATTTTTCTTTCCTTGTCTAAACAAAAGCAATCAAATTTATTATTTATTATTATTAAGATTCGCCGGTATTCTCCCGGCCCGGGCCTTTTCCAAGTGGTGGCCCGGCCTTGACTCCCTCTTTAGGGAGTGTCTGAGACCTAAGTCTCCCATGGGAGGAGGTACAAGTACCTCTTCATCTTTGGGACCAAGTGTCCCCAGGCCTAGCCACATTCCCCGCCCTCACGGGGCTCGTAGGGAGAAGCTAGGCCTCTCTGGTCTGCCATCCCCGCCCCAAGGGGGTTACTGAGAATGACAGGTTTGTGAGCTGCAAGCTCGGGCTCAGACACCTACCCTACCCTAGAAGAGCTGGGCATGGTGTCGATCAGCAATCAAAGTTTTCCATATCTACTTTTATTTTTTTTATTTGTAGATTAAAAATGGCAGTAAATGCTTTTGTTACTGCCTAACTTTTGTTGTGTCTTTTCGATTGGGATTTTGGCATGGCTTTTGTTTATATTTTAGTTCTATTTTCTTCCGGCTATTTTTTCTCCTTCAATCTTTTGTTAGCATTTACTGAGTTAACTTGATTATTGTTGATTATTAATTAGTGTTGATTATTGTGGGTTATTATTAATTATTGTATTGCTTTCATGGATGAGGGGGAAGGGGAGGGGCACTAAGCCCGTAGGGGGTACACGGGGCCAGGGAATGATTGTTCCAATTCCTCGGATCAACAGTTTTATGAAATGTTTTATTAATGTTGTTGCTTCATTATTTGTATTATTGTTTTATTATTATTATTATTGTTATATTATGATTGCTATTATTATTATTATTATTATTATTATTATTATTATTATTATTATTATTATTATCATTCACGAAAATTTGACCCGTAAGTTTCATACAGCTCTTGGGAAAATTTTATTTAATCATATTTGATCTAAGGAAAGGTGAGGTAGCTCCCCTCTCCGTAAATCAAGAGCCTCCCCACCACTACTAAGTCGTCTAAGTTGTAAATTAAGAACTTTCAACTTGTTCCAAGGTGTTCCACTCTCCCAACGAACCCGCACGGTAACGGACATGCACGGCTCTTCGAGCTGTCACGACCCTTAAAGCACAATAACACCAAATTATTTTTTCCAGGAGTATTGGCATCTTGAGAGGTTAATTACATCGCCAGATTAACCACCTATTGGTAATGGAGGGATATATAGACTCATAGGCAATGGGAAGGTTTAGCATAGGTAATGAGGCGAATTTATTTGGTTATACTACGGTTTATATTCCTTGTATACCATTGACAGCGGTCTACTGGTACCCATGAATTTGTTTGTTAATAGGTGAACGTGGGTGATAGGTGTAAGGAGACATGCTCATAGGTCTTGCCCAGTTCAGGAACCGTACCCTGGTTCCTTTGTGAGCCAATCAATGGGCTACAGGTGGTGAAGAGAGCGTGGAGTTACCTAGTGGGTCCACAGTTGGGAACGAAAATACAGTGGAGTGTTGACAGGGGTTGACGGGAGTGAATACACCTGCCAAGGAGCGTCAACGTGTGTAGTGGCGAGGAATGACTGTTTGAAGATCGATAATGACTTCCTTAATTATAATGAAGGGGTCATTAACTTGGCCAGCCGAGGCCGTTGAGGTGCTCGCTCACACCACTGAGGTGCTAGCTCACACCACCCTGCCTGCACCCGTTCCTCTTCCCTACTGATGATCCACGACATCTACTACGCACGCTGGCTGCGCTTACCTCCCCGCCCACCGTCCAAACCCACCCCAACCCACCCACTAGCCCACTCACAGCAGACGCCCCCTACTGGCTCAAACGTTTGTGCGTAAGGACACAGGCGGAAGACTTGTGTGTCAGAGACTTAGCATTCGTCATGTTTGTGTTCGATTGTGGTGCGTGTGTGTGTGTACCTGTGTGTGCGTGTGCTCATGTATGTGTGTGCGTGTGTGTGTACTCACCTAGTTATGGTTGCAGGGGTCGATTCACAGCTCCTGGCCCCGCCTCTACATTGGCCGCTGCTAGATCACTCTTCCTGCTTCATGAGCTATGTATCAATCCTGCCTCCACTACATCACTTCCCAAACTATTCCACTTCCTGACAACTCTATGACTGAAGAAATACTTCCTAACATCCCTGTGATTCATCTGAGTCTTCAACATCCAACTGTGACCCCTTGCTGCTGTGTCCCATCTCTGGAACATCTTGTCTCTGTCCACCTTGTCGATTCCTCTCAGTATTTATATGTCGTTATCATATCCCACCCTATCTCTCCTGTCCTCCAGTGTCGTCTTATCGATTTCACTTAACCTCTCATCGTAGGACATGCCCCTTAGCTCCGGGAACAGTCTTGTTGCAAACCTTTGCACTTTCTCTAGTTTCCTTACTTGCATGGCTAGGTGTGGGTTCCAAACTGGTGCCGCATACTTCAATATGGGCCTAACGTACACAGTGTACAGGGTCTTGAATGATTCCTTATTAAGACGTCGGAATACTGCTCTTAGGTTTGCTAGGCGTCCATATGCTGCAGCAGTTATTTGGTTGATGTGCGCCTCAGGAGATGTGCCCGGTGTTATACTCACCCCAAGATCCTTTTCCTTGAGAGAGATTTGTAGTCTCTGGCCCTCTAGACTCTACTCTATCTGGGGTCTTCTTTGCCCTTCCCCAATCTTCATGACTTTGCACTTGGTGGAGTTGAACTCCAGGAGCCAGTTGCTGGACCAGGCCTGCAGCCTGTCCAGATCCCTTTGTAGTTCCGTCTGGTCCTCGTCCGATTAAATTTTTCCCATCACAATCACATCATCTGCAAACAGGTGTGTGTGGGTGTGTGTGTGTGTGTGTGCGTGTGTGTGTGTGTGTGTGTGTGTGTACTCACCCAATTTTGGTTGCAGGGGTCGAGTTACAGCTCCTGGCCCCCGACTTGTTGCTAGGTCCATTCTCTCCTGGCTTCAAGAGCTTGATCGTATCTCTTAAAACTATGTATAGATCTCGCCTCTGCCACTTCACTCTCCAGATTGTTCCACTTTCTGACAACTCTAAGGCTGAAGAAATACTTCCTAACATCCCTGTGGCTCATCTGAGTTTTCAACTTCCAGCTGTGCCCTTATGTTTCTATCTCCCTTCTCTCAAACATTCTGTCCCTGTTCACTCTGTCAATGCTGCTAGTCCTCTTGTCTTCCACTGTCATCAGGTAGAGTTCCATTAGCCTCCGGGACTAGTATTGTTGGAAGCCTTTGTACTTTCTCCAATTTCTTGACGTGCTGGAACAAGTGTGGGCTCCATACTGGTTCAGCGTACTCCAATATGGGCCTTGACTAGCACGGTTTAGAGTGTCGTCAATTATTCTTTACCTTGATGTCGAGAAGCTAATCTTAGATTTGCCAGACAAGCATTTACTGCAGCAATTATTTTGTTGATGTGAGCCTCAGGGGATATGCTCGGTATGATACCCACCCCGAGGTCTGTCTCCCTGAATGAGGCTTGCAGCCTTTACCCCCGAACCTGTATTCCACCTGCGGTCTTCTTTCTTCTTTCCCAAGCTCCATAAATTTGCGCTTGGTAGAGTTAGACTCCAGGAGCCACTTGTCAGTCTAGGCTTGCACCCTTTCTAAATCCATTTGTGCCCTCTCCTGGTCCTCCTCCGCTTATATTCCCCTTATTAGTTTTATGTCGTCTGAGAACAGGGCACCTCTGACTCTATTCCTTCTGTCATGTCATTCACATACACAAGAAACAGCACCGGTCCTAGTACTGATCCTTGTGGAACCCCATTCGTCACATGCATATACTCTCTTTACTATCCCAGTCTCTGTACTTTAGTGTTTCGCCTGCTCTTTTTCCCTAAAAACATAAAAATAGAAGAAAATCAGTCGGCCCACCGGCCCAAGCACAGCAGGTCCTTAGATCTGTCTCTTCACACTCGACGTTTCAGAGCAATTTAAGATATTTTCTGACATCAGTTTCTGGGTCAAATTAATACAAACTCCTCTAAATATTTGTTCAACCTAGTTTTTGAGTTACCCAATTTTTAGTTTCAGCAACTCGTGCTATGTTGATCCCAGCTAAATCCCACACTTTTTTTTATGAAAAATACAGAGGATTAATA
>NC_091365.1:1200000-1215000 GCF_038502225.1 Cherax quadricarinatus
TCAGACGTAGTGCCTCGCATTGGTCCTCCTCGCACTGTATAAATCACGAGAGAGGAAGCGGCATTCTTACTTCCAGACTACTGCCAACTGTATGGAAATTTGCTGGTAATTAGTGAATATGTTGTTGAATATGTGTTGCTTGTGATGGACTGACTGCAGGTTAGTGCAGTGCTACACACTGTCTGAAGTGGCAGTGCAGGTTAGTGCAGTACTACACACTGTCTGAAGTGGCAGTGCAGGTTAGTGCAGTGCTACACACTGTCTGAAGTGGCACTGCAGGTTAGTGCAGTGCTACACACTGTCTGAAGTGGCACTGCAGGTTAGTGCAGTGCTACACACTGTCTGAAGTGGCACTGCAGGTTAGTGCAGTGCTACACACTGTCTGAAGTGGCAGTGCAGGTTAGTGCAGTGCTACACACTGTCTGAAGTGGCAGTGCAGGTTAGTGCAGTGCTACACGCTGTCTGAAGTGGCTCTGCAGGTTAGTGCAGTGCTACACACTGTCTGAAGTGGCACTGCAGGTTAGTGCAGTGCTACACACTGTCTGAAGTGGCACTGCAGGTTAGTGCAGTGCTACACACTGTCTGAAGTGGCACTGCAGGTTAGTGCAGTGCTACACACTGTCTGAAGTGGCACTGCAGGTTAGTGCAGTGCTACACACTGTCTGAAGTGGCAGTGCAGGTTAGTGCAGTGCTACACGCTGTCTGAAGTGGCACTGCAGGTTAGTGCAGTGCTACACACTGTCTGAAGTGGCACTGCAGGTTAGTGCAGTGCTACACACTGTCTGAAGTGGCACTGCAGGTTAGTGCAGTGCTACACACTGTCTGAAGTGGCACTGCAGGTTAGTGCAGTGCTACACACTGTCTGAAGTGGCACTGCAGGTTAGTGCAGTGCTACACACTGTCTGAAGTGGCACTGCAGGTTAGTGCAGTGCTACACACTGTCTGAAGTGGCACTGCAGGTTAGTGCAGTGCTACACACTGTCTGAAGTGGCACTGCAGGTTAGTGCAGTGCTACACACTGTCTGAAGTGGCACTGCAGGTTAGTGCAGTGCTACACACTGTCTGAAGTGGCACTGCAGGTTAGTGCAGTGCTACACACTGTCTGAAGTGGCACTGCAGGTTAGTGCAGTGCTACACACTGTCTGAAGTGGCACTGCAGGTTAGTGCAGTGCTACACACTGTCTGAAGTGGCACTGCAGGTTAGTGCAGTGCTACACACTGTCTGAAGTGGCAGTGCAGGTTAGTGCAGTACTACACACTGTCTGAAGTGGCACTGCAGGTTAGTGCAGTGCTACACGCTGTCTGAAGTGGCAGTGCAGGTTAGTGCAGTGCTACACACTGTCTGAAGTGGCAGTGCAGGTTAGTGCAGTGCTACACACTGTCTGAAGTGGCAGTGCAGGTTAGTGCAGTGCTACACACTGTCTGAAGTGGCACTGCAGGTTAGTGCAGTGCTACACACTGTCTGAAGTGGCACTGCAGGTTAGTGCAGTGCTACACACTGTCTGAAGTGGCAGTGCAGGTTAGTGCAGTGCTACACACTGTCTGAAGTGGCAGTGCAGGTTAGTGCAGTGCTACACACTGTCTGAAGTAGCAGTGCAGGTTAGTGCAGTACTACACACTGTCTGAAGTGGCAGTGCAGGTTAGTGCAGTGCTACACACTGTCTGAAGTAGCAGTGCAGGTTAGTGCAGTGCTACACACTATCTGAAGTGGCACTGCAGGTTAGTGCAGTGCTACACACTGTCTGAAGTGGCACTGCAGGTTAGTGCAGTGCTACATACTGTCTGAAGTGGCACTGCAGGTTAGTGCAGTGCTACACACTGTCTGAAGTGGCACTGCAGGTTAGTGCAGTGCTACACACTGTCTGAAGTAGCAGTGCAGGTTAGTGCAGTGCTACACACTGTCTGAAGTAGCAGTGCAGGTTAGTGCAGTGCTACACACTGTCTGAAGTGGCACTGCAGGTTAGTGCAGTGCTACACACTGTCTGAAGTGGCACTGCAGGTTAGTGCAGTTCTACACACTGTCTGAAGTGGCACTGCAGGTTAGTGCAGTTCTACACACTGTCTGAAGTGGCACTGCAGGTTAGTGCAGTGCTACACAGCTTCAGCAGGAAGGTAACTAAAACATTGTCAATACCATAGTCATGAGAGAGAGAGAGAGAGAGAGAGAGAGAGAGAGAGAGAGAGAGAGAGACATATACGTGGGTATAGAGGATACGTTTCGCCCACCAGGGCGGTATTATACCTTTTTGTTCTTTCTAAACATCAACAACTGAACAAAAACATTTGGTTCAACTAAAATCGATGTGAGACAGTTCAATTTTTTTTCACTAATTTTAACTGTGTCATTAGAGTTCTAACGCAAAATTAAAAATTTGTTAAATTTAAAAGTTGTAATTTTTTGAAAATATACATTTTGAGACTCTCTGACCGCGGGTTCAAATCCCGCCTGTGGTATGGTTTACATTTCTGGTCTTCTGTTTGATCAACTCTGCCTTAAAAAAATGCATATACATCAAGAGGTGTTCATTCATTAGTGAATATAAACTGAGTTTATATCAATTTCTATTTTAGGCACTAAAACAGTTTCGATCTTCGTGTACAGATATACAGGTACTTAACTGACCTCTGATTATGTAGATAGTAATTAAAGCCAACAAAACGTACGAAACCATTTCCATAACAAGCAATTTCCCCTATGAATCTATCAGGAAATTGACCATACAAGCAGTATACAGGAGGGCCCGCTTTACGGCGATTTGTTAATGCAGACGTTTTAAATTACCACTAATGATTCGTTTATACGGCTCTCGACCATACAAGCAGTATACAGGAGGGCCCGCTTTACGGCGATTTGTTAATGCAGACGTTTTAAATTACCACTAATGATTCGTTTATACGGCTCTCTGGCTCTCAGCTAACACCCGAATGATCCGGGTTCAGTCATGGGGCGAGTGGAGATGTATGGATGAATCTCCATGCACCTGTCGTCCTTATTTACCTAGCATTAAGTACTTGGGTGATAACTGGCTGTCATGGGCCGCATCCCGGGGCTAGGCGTTGAAGACAGCTGAGGGAGGATAACAGTACATAATCTGTTGAAGAAAGTTGTCTCAGATCAAAAATTTAGGCAGAAGGCCGCATCTCAAACGGAGATTAATAAAAATCCTTTGATTTGCATTGAGATTACAGTAATTCTCAACCAGGGGTAAATTTACCCCTTGAGGGGTAAATTTTCCCCTTGGGGGGTAAAAAATTGCCTGGCAAGGGGTAAATATTTGTGTGCAAAACCGGAATAATTTATTTTTTCTGACCTTCTTGTTTTTCTGTCCCTTTATGATGACGATAAATATTTTGTATGGAATTAAAGGGGTAAATGGAGAAATACATCAAGCCGAGGGCGTTATTTATGGAGGAAAAGTTGAGTATCCCTGGGACTCTAAGGGAACAGATGCACTCAACAGAAGCGTTCATTTGAGAGGAAAGTTGAGTATCCCTGGGACTCTAAGGGAACAGATGCACTCAACAGAAGCGTTCATTTGAGAGGAAAGTTGAGTATCCCTGGGACTCTCAGGGAACAGATGCACTCAACATAAAGGTTCATTTGAAAGGAAAGTTGAGTATCCCTGGGACTCTAAGGGAACAGATGCACTCAACAGAAGCGTTCATTTGAGAGGAAAGTTGAGTATCCCTGGGACTCTAAGGGAACAGATGCACTCAACAGAAGCGCTCATTTGAGAGAAAGTTTGTAGGAAGACGCATTTCTATTGATAAACTAAAGCTGGGTTCTAGATACCCTAGCATGCATCCTGCCGCTGCTGGTCCTCCCCCTGATAGTGCATCATGGCCATGGCTTTGCTTCTGATTATCCTAGATATACAAATAATCCATTTTACAACAACGCAATTTCCCATCTGGCCAACTGAAACCACACATTTGAAATTCCAGAATCTTTCAGTGTCAGTGGGAGACTTTCTCTCACACTGTATGTTTGTCTGTCTGTCTGCCTGTCCGTGTGTCAACCTATCTGTCTGCCTGTCTACCTCTTTGCCTGTTTATCTGTCTGTCTGCCTGTCTACCTGTCTGTGTCTGCCTGTCTCTCTGACGGAGTGAATATCTCACAATTACCTGTCCATTTCTATCAAGGTTGATGGACTGTCCACCTCAATCTCTTCTTGAATTGTCTCCAGTATTTTAGCTGCATCTGTATTTAACTGGAAAAGGCTGCTGCACGGGCGAAACGTTTCGGAAAGAAAAATGCCAAATTGTTGCTCACGAGTCTTATTCGTTTGCTTATTGGAATTAACAAGACTCAGTTTCTCTCTCTCTCTCTCTCTCTCTCTCTCTCTCTCTCTCTCTCTCTCTCTCTCTCTCTCTCTCTCTCTCTCTCTCTCTCTCTCTCTCCCCTCTCCGTACATCGCGTGTCCTCTCACTCTTCTCCATCATCCCGCTTTATCCTTCTCATTTCCTTTATTTTTTTCTGCCTGTGTTCCCCTCCTCATCCCACGCTCTCTTTCCACTATGCTGTTTACCCCTCTAGAGCTGTGTACTCACCTACATGTGGTTGCAGGGGTCGAATCCTAGCTTCTGGCCCCTGTGTGTGTGTGTGTGTGTGTGTGTGTGTGTGTGTGTGTGTGTATCCTCACTCATTTGTGGTTGCAGGGGTCAAGTCACAGCTCCTGGCCCCTGCCTCTTCGCTGGTTGCTACTAGGTCCACTCTCTCTCCCTGCTCCATGAGCGTTATTGTGTGTGTGTGTGTGTGTGTGTGTGTGTGTGTGTGTGTGTGTGTGTGAGTGAGGTGGCAGGATTCACATCATATAACAGTCGCAGGAGCAGCGGCTGGAGGCGTGATTATCCTGGTCTCCCTCACAAGACGACTTGCTATCATTCCCGACTGTCAGCGAGTTAATTAACCCTGAGTAAGGCTGCGAGTCTTCTCCCGCATAAGGTATTCTCGCTACCAGTGCTGGGTGACGTTGCTGGGTGTAGTAGTAGTAGTAGTTGTTGTCGTGGTGGCAGGATGTTGCTTGGTATCACGGGTTTGTTGTTGCTGTTGTGGTGGTGGCAGGATGGTGCTTGGTATCGCAGGTTTGAAGTTCCTGTTGTCGTGGTGGCAGGATGGTGCTTGGTATCACAGGTTTGTTGTTCCTGTCGTGGTGGCAGGATGGTGCTTGGTATCACAGGTTTGTTGTTCCTGTCGTGGTGGCAGGCAGGATGGTGCTTGGTATAACAGGTTTGTTGTTCCTGTCGTGGTGGCAGGATGGTGCTTGGTATCACAGGTTTGTTGTTCCTGTCGTGGTGGCAGGATGGTGCTTGGTATCGCAGGTTTGTTTCTGTTGTCATGGTGGCAGGATGGTGCTTGGTATCGCGGGTTTGTTGTTGCTGTTGTGGTGGCAGGATGGTGTTTAGTATCGCGGGTGTGCTGTTGTTGTTGCTGCTGCTGGTCGTGTTGGTGTCGTCTAAAAGTGTTGGAGATTGCATTCTCCCCCAGCCATTTGTTTCTTTTGAGAACCGGGAGGACTGGGAGACGAAGGGAGATCTTGGGTCTTAGAAAGAGGAGGAGGAGAAGGAAGAGGAGGAGGACAAGGAAGAGGAGAAGGAGAAGGAAGAGGAGGAGGAGAAAATACAAGAGAAACTGTCAGAGACCAGAAGACTGAAAGTACAATGAATATGATAGGACAGTGACACGTACACGAGATACCAGAGTTGATTCACAGTCACAATGTAAACAGGAGAGAGACAGTCACCATCGTAGCTACGTACACAGAGACAGGCAACAGAGAGGCAACATATAGACAACAGACAGGCAGCAGATAGAGAACAGACAGCCAACAGAGATGCAGTCACAGATGCGCGTAGGAGAATAAGCAGACAGATAGGTGATACAGACGTAGATACAGTGACAGGAGATACATACCTGGACGCAGATATACATGTATACAGATGAAGAGATACAGACAGGCATATATATATATACAGACAGCCAGAACGACACACAGACATGCAGGAAGACAGGCAGAGGAAAATATGGAAATATACAAAGATGTGAAACAGCGGGAAGTGTCGAACAGGTGGTGGGGGAAAAAGGGACAGTAACACGACGTTTCGCTCACGTATAGTGAGCTTTCTGGAGTTACTCGAGGAAATCACAGACACAAGTTTCAATCCTAACGAAATCACCATCTCAGAATTTCCTCTCCTCGTATTACAAACACACACACACACACACACACACCCAGCAGCGACCAGTGAAGAGGCGGGACCAGGAGCTATGACTCGACCCCTGCAACCACAACTAGGTGAGTACACACACACAGTGATATACCGCCCCCTGCACTACACTGTCACCAATACATTATAACAAACACAAACTTCTACCCTCAACAATCGAGTTTCTACGTTTTTGCTCACTCTTCTGTCTTCTCTTCTTCTTTCTTCTCTAATTTATTGCCTGCCTTCGTTGTGGTTGCCCACTGAGAGCTCTTGATCCAAGGAATTGGAGATAGGCTCCTCTTAGATCCATTCAAATTGTTGTAATTATAGCCGTTCTGATGGCTGAGAGGAGGAGGAGGAGGAGCCAGCCAGATGGCTGAGAGAAGAGCCAGCCAGATGGCTGAGAGGGGAGCCAGCTAGATGGCTGAGAGAAGAGCCAGCCAGATGGCTGAGAGGGGAGCCAGCTAGATGGCTGAGAGAAGAGCCAGCCAGATGGCTGAAAGGAGAGCCAGCCAGATGACTGAGAGAAGAGCCAGCCAGATGGCTGAGAGGGGAGCCAGCTAGATGGCTGAGAGAAGAGCCAGCCAGATGGCTGAAAGGAGAGCCAGCCAGATGGCTGAGAGAAGAGCCAGCCAGATGGCTGAGAGGGGAGCCAGCTAGATGACTAAGGGAGGAATAGCCAACCAGATGGCTGAGAAAAGCCATCTGGAACGCAGCGGGAAATCAAACAAACAAAACAAACAAATAAATGCTCTACGTCTTGCGTGTTTACGTTCTTGTAATCCTTACAACATCCGATTTGCGTGTTGACGTTCATGCTGGATCTTTTTAGCATCCATCTTGCATTTTTAGCGTTCCTACAGTCACTCCAACATCCGTCTCTCACTTCTGACGTTCCTGTAGTCATTTCCACAATCATCTAAATGTCTGTCGTTCTTGTAATTCTGTCAGCATCCGTCTGGCTTGTTGACGTTCGTGAAGTCGTCCCATCTTGGTCATGGGTGATAAAAACACGTTATTTTGTGTTATATCTGGCTGACATGTGAAGCTTTGCTGCTACGAAGAGGTCGATGTGTCTGAAGGCTCAAGTAGAGCAGCACCAACAGCACCAACACCAGCACCACCAACCAGCTCCAGCACCAGCACCACCAACCAGCTCCAGCACCAGCACCACCAAACAGCTCCAGCACCAGCACCACCAACTAGCTCCAGCACCAGAACCATCAACCAACACCAACACCACCTACCAGCACCAACACCAGCATCACCAGCCAACTCCAGCACCAACTAGCACCATCGCCAGCATCACCAACCAGCACCAACACCAGCACCACCAACACCAGCAACACCAACACCAGCACCACCAACCAGCACCAACACCATCAACACCACAAGTAACACCATCCATATCAACAAAAAACCCAGCACACCACCACCCCACCACCACCACCAACCATCCCCAACAGTGCTATAATCACCACCAATGCCCCTGCTACTGCAGCCACATAAGTGCAGTGAATTTAAGCTCTAATATTTCTGGAAACTTTTTCTGGCGAAAACCCGTGAAGCAAATGAAACGTGTCAAATCGGCGCTGTGGTTAGCTGACCAGTCGCCATAAATAAGGGGCGGCTTGTCCCCGCAAATAGGTTTCTGTCAGTGTATTTCTTGCCTGCTGTAACAGATAGGGGTCTCGTTATTATGAGGGACAGCTATATTTCAAAATTGCCACAATAAATCCTGGACGTCGAACAGAGACCCGTCGGCTAAATGTGCAAGAAAGGCAGCCTGGGAAATCTCATATGGGCATAGTGACGGATCTCGTGGCTTAAGCCCGGAGTTCCTTGCGCATCGGTGGGTTAAGGGTGTCTCTAAGAGTTTCTCCAGGGCTGTGGCATACGCCTCTGCCCTCTGTCAATTGGCACCAAAGTGTAATTATAGCAGAAATAGTATCACAAATCATAAAGATGGGACGGTCTTAACGCAAAGGCGCAATAGAACAAACGAAGAGGAAAATATTTAGGTTAGGGGGAAGGTTAAAAAGGTGCGTGTGAAGGAGGGAGACAGTCACGAGGTCTCTTAAAAGGCAGAAGCAACAAGCTGGTATGTGGGTTTGAAGACGCCTTTATCAAGCCTTATAAAGACTTGATTAAAGGTTAAAGGACTGATTACCTCATTGTCTACCGTCTCCAGTTTCAAGAGCTTCAAGGTTGAGGGACTGATTACCTCATCCACTGTCTCCAGTCCTCTATATTGGACTGACAAAACCACTTGTTTGTGAAACGTGTTTTTATATATATATAAAAAAGGCCGGTTGATACACGTGTCCAATTCATCATCTTCCTGGTATTTTATACCATATATGTTTTAAAGACTCGATGAAACTGAAGGTTTGGCGGCACAGGGTCTAAGCTTAATGATTGATCAGCCTTACATTTCTTCCAGCATTGCTGCAGCAGTGGCATGGGAGTCAATGAACGGAAGTATTGCTTCTATATGGTGCAGGGTTCGATCCTCCCTTCTGTAGGGAGCTGATGGACGATCGAGGGGGCCGGCTACTGCAGCAGATTGTTGTTGCTGGTGCTGGTGGTAGTGGTAGTGGTGGTGGTGGTGGTGGTGGTGGTGACACTGATGGTGGCAAGTTCCATGCAAGCAGATCTCATGTCAGTGACCCATCTTGGGTGTGCGTGTACGACTGTTGTACGACTATTGTACGACTGTTACACGACTGATGCACGGCTGGCACACATGGCTAGCAAGCAGACAGCTCCGGGGCCCTGCTAAAAGCTTGCAGACAGCTGTAACCGGCGGGGAACATCTTCGTCTTGTCCAGTTCCTCACCTTCTACCTGCTAACACATCTCCCCAAGTAGACACTACCGTTAATATCAGCACAAGACAGTGGCTGCTGCTGCTGCTGCTGCTGCTGCTGCTCGCTGTGCCCCAGACACAAGACAGTGGCTGTAGCTGCTGCTGCTCCTGCTGCTGCTCGCTGTGCTCCAGACACAAGACAGTGGCTGTAGCTGCTGCTGCTGCTGCTCCTGCTGCTGCTCGCTGTGCCCCAGACACAAGACAGTGAGTGGCTGTAGCTGCTGCTCGCTGTGCCTCAGACACAAGACAGTGAGTGGCTGTAGCTGCTGCTCGCTGTGCCTCAGACACAAGACAGTGAGTGGCTGTAGCTGCTGCTCGCTGTGCCCCAGACACACGACCAGCACCTACCACATTCACATCTCTGTTAATAAACACTGTCATCTCCTAGTGAGTTTCCTAATTTAACTGCGCATTTAAGCATCAGCAGTTGTTGCCTTACCTGTGTATACATGACACTGTGTACATCAGTGTGTGTGTGTGTGTGTAGATTTATAAATATACCAACGTGTTTGTGTATGCTGCCATAAAACATATAGAGTGGATTAACAGGATCTTTACCTGTGTTCAGTAATGCATCTTACTCCCGCCTGACTTTCCTTGGGCAAGTGAAGGAGAGTTTTTCATGATGTTAAGTCTGGCTGTTGCTAGGCTAAAATGTAGAGTGGCTTGCACCGTTCAGGGCTGCGGATTTCAACACTGCGAATGAACCTCATTCTGTGTAATACTATGTAACAGAGAAACAGAATAATACCATATAACAGAGAAACACAGAATACCGTAGCAGTGTGCTGCTGCACTATAAACCGATATAAATAATTATTTATAGCCAAGTGCACCAGCAGTTACTTCTTGCTGCGTCTCCGATATACGGTAATGCCGGCCGACCACTGAGCCGGTCAATGACTCGTGTCAGGTGATTGTTTTTCTAAGGGGAAACTCTGATAACTTTCACAACAGAGTAGCCTACAGAGTGACCTTGATGATGATAGGCTCTTGATTCACGGAAATTGAGGTTTACGTTTTCTTGGATCAACGCTCCATGTCCCTTACGGAATTAGTGTATTTTTATGCTCGTAATGAAAATAATAAAATTAATAATAATGATAATAATAATCGTATTATTATTATTATATTGAGAGCTTCTCACTTCTCGATGTATATACATCTTGATCTTGTATTTTCTAGTTGTTCCAGAGGTATACATGAGCTAGTACACTATCTGGCTCTCTCTCACACACGTACATGAGCTAGTACACTATCTGGCTCTCTCTCACACACGTACATGAACCAGTACACTATCTGGCTCTCTCTCACACACGTACATGAACCAGTATACTATCTGGCTTTCTCTCACACACGTACATGAACCAGTACACTATCTGGTTTTCTCTCACACACGTACATGAACCAGTACACTATCTGGTTTTCTCTCACACACGTACATGAACCAGTACACTATCTGGCTTTCTCTCACACACGTACATGAACCAGTATACTATCTGGCTTTCTCTCACACACGTACATGAACCAGTATACTATCTGGCTTTCTCTCACACACGTACATGAACCAGTATACTATCTGGCTTTCTCTCACACACGTACATGAACCAGTACACTATCTGGCTCTCTCTCACACACGTACATGAACCAGTACACTATCTGACTCTCTCCTCACACACGTAAAACCAATCATACGCTTGTTTAATCGCCGCTACTGTGTCTGACTCTTTAACTACTCTGTTTCAAATTTATTCTTCTCTGCTTAACATTCTCTTCTGCTTCTTCTTAGTACTGCTCCTCACGTTTCTCCTGCCTTCTTGTTGCACTTCTGTACTTCTTCCCTGGAGTGCTACCTACGCTGTGTTGAGTTTTTTTTATGATAGATTTACTTTTTAATTGATTCAGAGCTCGAGTGACGAACACTCAGAAGCGAACGATACCCAGTGTTTCTTGGCCACGTCGTTGCCTCGTTTGCCAGTCGTTTTGCACTCTGGGTAGAGCTTTATCGAGTCATGTTTCACTCTGGGTAGAGCTTTATCGAGTCATGTTTCACTCTGGGTAGAGCTTTATCGAGTCATGTTTCACTTTGGGTAGAGCTTTTTCGAGTCATGTTTCACTCTGGGTAGAGCTTTATCGAGTCATGTTTCACTCTGGGTAGAGCTTTATCGAGCCATGTTTCACTCTGTGTAGAGCTTTATCGAGTCATGTTTCACTCTGGGTAGAGCTTTATCGAGTCATGTTTCACTCTGGGTAGAGCTTTATCGAGTCATGTTTCACTCTGGGTAGAGCTTTATCGAGTCATGTTTCACTCTGGATAGAGCTTTATCGAGCCATGTTTCACTCTGGGTAGAGCTTTATCGAGTCATGTTTCACTCTGGATAAAGCATTGTCGAGTCATGTTTCACTCTGGATAGAGCTTTATCGAGCCATGTTTCACTCTGGGTAGAGCTTTATCGAGCCATGTTTCACTCTGGGTAGAGCTTTATCGAGCCATGTTTCACTCTGGGTAAAGCTTTATCGAGTCATTCAAGTCATGTTTCACTCAGGGTAGAGATTTACCGACTCATGTTTCACTCTGGGTAGAGCTTTATCGAGTCATGTTTCACTCTGGGTAGAGCTTTATCGAGTCATGTTTCACTCTAGGTAGAGCTTTTTCGAGTCATGTTTCACTCTGGGTAGAGCTTTATCGAGTCATACTTCACTCTGGGTAGAGCTTTATCAAGTTATGTTTCATTCTGGGTAGAGCTTTAGCGTGTCATGCTTCACTCTTGAGTAGAGCTTTAGAGCGTGTCATACTTCACTCTGCTTCACTCACTGGGTAGAGCTTTAGCGTGTCATGCTTCACTCTGGGTAGAGCTTTAGCGTGTCATGCTCACACTCTGGCTTCACTCTGGGTAGAGCTTTAGCGTGTCATGCTTCACTCTGGGTAGAGCTTTAGCGTGTCATGCTTCACTCTGGGTAGAGCTTTAGCGTGTCATGCTTCACTCTGGGTAGAGCTTTAGCGTGTCATGTTTCACTCTGGGTAGAGCTTTAGCGTGTCATGCTTCACTCTGGGTAGAGCTTTATCATGAGTTAATAACGCTCTACACAGAGTGAAATACGATCTGACAAAGCTCTACACAGAGTGAAATACGACCTGACAGAGCTCTACACAGAGCGAAACGTCGTCCAACTAACCATTTAAAGAACAACAACAGTACAATACCGTGACTGGAACAATACACAAATAACTCGCATATAGAAGAAGGAGACAGACAGAGAGAGAGAGACAGACAGACAGAGAGAGACAGAAACAGAGAGAGAGACAGAGACAGAGAGAGAAAGCTTATATGACAACGTTTCGGTCCGACTTGGACCACCTACAAGTCCTTCCTGCTTCTGCCTGTGCTGTTATGCTTACCTCCTATACGCGCCGTATCATCCCACAGCGGCGCATACAGAGCGCTCTCTCCGCAGCATCACCAAATTAACACCTACACCATTATCTACTCTATAAAATGAAACTGCGTGATCTGAATTTTTTCATTAGTGCAACCGTAATTACTTCATAAAATCTTGATTACCGCGTATTTTCCGGCTAAATGTTTTGAATACGTACGGCTACAGGAGTTTCCGCTACAAGGGAGAGAATACGGACGCAAAATACTGGATGGTATTAACATAGAGTTTGGAAGGTTTTTCAGGCTGGAACACGGGACACGGGGCCGCTGGAAGAGTTAACACTGGGTTGTATAGTAATGAACACGGGGATGCTGGTTCAGTGATCACTGGACTATACGGCAGTGAACACGGGGATGCTGGAACATGTGCCTAGAACAAAATGGTAACTAGTAGTGAACACGGGGATACTGGCGCAGTGGACACGGGACTGTACAGCAATGAATACGTGAATACTGGGACCGTAAACACAGGGACTCTGGAGCAATGAATACAGGGATGCTGGAGTAGTGTACACTTGACTGTACAACAGTGAACACGGGGATGCTGGAACAATAAACACGGGACTGTGCAGCAATGAACACGGGGGAAGCTGAGACAGGACTCAATCGTTTTCTCCGTAAATAGAATGAAAATCGGGGCATTAAACTCTCAGTGGTCATGTTCAAAAATCAATTTCTGTACAAACAACCTGCAAACCTCTTTTTCTCTCTCCTTAAATCTCGTCTGAATAATTCGACCGTGAAATGGAACCCCAGAATGACAGCGCATTTTCATAGTTATCCCTGGAAGAAATGAAAAGAAAACAGTGGTAACAGAAAATGAGAATCTTAATTATGGAAAATGGGTTTGCAAGGAGAACAATTAAGATTTGACATAAATCGTGGTGTTCGTCCTCTCGTCCTAATGGATGTTGTCAGTTACTCGTGTCTGGCGTTAAGATTATTATTATTATAATCAAGGGGAAGCGCTAAACCCGTAGGATTATACAGCACCTCGATGGGGGGGATGTGGAAGGCATTCAGGCTTAATTAGGGGGAATGGAGCACAGATCCAATTCCCTAAATCAAGAGTCCCTCACCAACATCAAGGAACCTTCCTTAAGGGGTCTGGCGTTAAGAGTAACCACAGGTGAGTCATGGAGGCTGGCCTAACTGGCTTTGCAGGAAGCCATTGTTGTAGCCTGTGTGTCTTCGCTGTGTCTGTGACCAGGTCTGTGACCTGGCTTCATGGTGGGCCACGGCATGATCAACCAGGCTGTTACTGCTAGCCGTGCGCAGTCCAACGAACGACCCACAGCCCGGCTTTCCTACGAACTGCAGGAAGTTTGTGTACAGTGCCACTGCCAAACATTCCTTTGTATACAGTTTGCTGAACCCCTGTAAGTAAACTAATAATTTAGGCTACAGTAGCCTAAACGCACTGTTTTTATAGGCCTTTAATGTTAATATTTTAAATTCTGAAACAAAATTAATATTTAAAACTGATATTTTCCTGGTTATTTTCAAAGTAATTCTGTTCTTGATTAAAATTTCTGGAAGAATTTGATTTCTGTTTTCTAATTATATCCAAAATTTCGAGAATCTTTTTTCATGATTCTTTTGTGAAAAGCAGATTTATGCAGTAGAGTTGGACTCTGCCCGGGCAGAGACAGGTCTTCAGGGTTCGAATATGCAATTGGCCTCGACATATAAAAATAATGTAAGATAACACAATAAGTGTCAGGAGCCCAAGACTGTTCAACTGCCTCCCAGGATACATAAGGGGGATTACCAATAGATCCCTGACTGTCCTCAAGAGGGAACCGGACAGACATCTGAAGTCAGCACCTGATCAATCGGACTGTGGTTCGTACATTGGATTACGTGCGGCCAGCAGTAACAACCTGGTTGATTAGGTCTTGATCCACCGCGAGAACTAGTCACGGACCTGGCCACGGTATATACGCTGTATACGACACTCTCGCAGCATCCAGCGCAGTATATACGACACTCTCGCAGCATCTAGCGCAGTATATACGACACTCTCGCAACATCCAGCGCAGTATATACGACACTCTCGCAACATCCAGCGCAGTATATACGACACTCTCGCAGCATCTAGCGCAGTATATACGACACTCACGCAACATCCAGCGCAGTATAAACGACACTCTCGCAACATCCAGCGCAGTATATACGACACTCTCGCAACTTCCAGCGCAGTATATACGACACTCTCGCAACATCCAGCGCAATATATACGACACTTTCGTAACATCCAGCGCAGTATAAACGACACTCTCGCAACATCCAGCGCAGTATATACGACACTCTCGCAACATCCAGCGCAGTAAAAACGACACTCTCGCAACATCCAACGGAGTATATACGACACTCTCGCAACATCCAGCGCAGTATATACGACACTCTCGCAACATCCAGCGGAGTATATACGACACTCTCGTAACATCCAGCGGAGTATATACGACACTCTCGCAACATC
>NC_091365.1:1217500-1237500 GCF_038502225.1 Cherax quadricarinatus
TGCAACCACAAATAGGTGAGTACAAATAGGTGAGTACACACACACACACACACACACACACACACACATACACACTCCTGCGGGAGGTCCAGTGGGACAGAGAACTGGCAGGAAAGCCAGTAAATGAAATGATGGAATATGTAACAACAAAATGCAAGGAGGCAGTGGAAAAGTTTATTCCCAAGGGTAACAGTAACAACGGGAAGACCAGAACGAGCCCCTGGTTTACCCGACGGTGCAAGGAGGCAAAAACAAAGTGCAATAGAGAATGGAAAAAGTACAGAAGGCAGAGAACACACGAAAATAGGGAGATCAGTCGCAGAGCCAGGAATGAGTATGCACAGGTAAGGAGGGAGGCCCAGCGACAGTATGAAAATGACATAGCATCGAGAATCAAGACTGACCCGAAACTGTTGTATAGCCACATCAGGAGGAAGACAACAGTCAAAGACCAGGTGATCAGATTAAGGACAGAAGGTGGAGAACTCACAAGAAATGATCAGGTGGTATGTGAGGAGCTGAACAGGAGATATAAGGACACACACTCACACACACACACACACTCACACACACACACACTCACACACACACACACACACACACACACACATGAACATACACACACACACATACACTCTTCTCATCACAAAATTCTGTCCATTTGTACCAATCTTGTACCAAAAAAACAACAAACTCTAAGTTGTGTACATGGAACAATGGCCCAGGAACTGAAAATTATCGATACTTAAATATATCGAAAAAAAAAATCAAGAAAAAGGCGACATATCGAAAAAGTGATATGACTTATGTATAATATATCTGAAATATTTGAGGGGAAATTTATTCCCAAAATATTAGAGGAAAAAATACATACACGTATTCTCAAAATACAGGGTGTTTCAAAATGATGAACCTAGTTTTAAAGGAGTGAGGATTACAAAGAGGATCCTTCAATTTGAAACACCTGGTATTTAACAGGAAATTTGAATTCTTTTCAAAATATTTCGGCTGGAAACTGATTTATTCTCAAAATATTTGAGAAAATAATAATGTATTTTTAAAACAAACGGAGAAAAAATTATTAAAATATTGAAAAAAAATACTCAAGAAATTAATTTATTGTCTACACACGGGTGGTTGGTTTGATCCAAGGAAGTGGAGCTGGTAGCTCCAACTCCCTGTATCAGAAGCCCTTCACCAGCATCAGGGGAACTTTGTTCTTGGGAAATATTAGCATTTTCTTGCAATCTTCCCTGCAAGAATCCTGCAGTCTTGCAAGATTCCCGAAATCTTCCCTGCAAGATTCCCCCAATCTTCCCTGCAAGATTCCCGCAATCATCCCTACAAGATTCCCGCAATCTTCCCTGCAAGATTCCCGCAATCTTCCCAGCAAGAGTCCCGCAATCTTCCCAGCAAGAGTCCCGGAATCTTCCCAGCAAGAGTCCCGGAATCTTCCCTGCAAGATTCCCCCAATCTTCCCTGCAAGATTCCCCCAATCTTCCCTGCTAGATTCCCCCAATCTTCCCTGCAAGATTCCACCAATCTTCCCTGCAAGATTCCCCCAATCTTCCCTGCAAGATTCCCGCAATCTTCCCAGCAAGAGTCCCGGAATCTTCCCAGCAAGAGTCCCGGAATCTTCCCTGCAAGATTCCCCCAATCTTCCCTGCAAGATTCCCCCAATCTTCCCTGCAAGATTCCCCCAATCTTCCCTGCAAGATTCCCCCAATCTTCCCTGCAAGATTCCCCCAATCTTCCCTGCAAGATTCCCGCAATCATCCCTACAAGATTCCCGCAATCTTCCCTGCAAGATTCCCGCAATCTTCCCAGCAAGAGTCCCGGAATCTTCCCAGCAAGATTCCCCCAATCTTCCCTGCAAGATTCCCCCAATCTTCCCTGCAAGATTCCCCCAATCTTCCCTGCAAGATTCCCCCAATCTTCCCTGCAAGATTCCCCCAATCTTCCCTGCAAGATTCCCCCAATCTTCCCTGCAAGATTCCCCCAATCTTCCCTGCAAGATTCCCCCAATCTTACCTGCAAGATTCCCCCAATCTTCCCTGCAAGATTCCCCCAATCTTCCCTGCAAGATTCTTCCCTGCAAGATTCCCCCAATCTTCCCTGCAAGATTCCCCCAATCTTCCCTGCAAGATTCCCCCAATCTTCCCTGCAAGATTCCCCCAATCTTCCCTGCAAGATTCCCCCAATCTTCCCTGCAAGATTCCCCCAATCTTCCCTGCAAGATTCCCCCAATCTTCCCTGCAAGATTCCCCCAATCTTCCCTGCAAGATTCCCCCAATCTTCCCTGCAAGATTCCCCCAATCTTCCCTGCAAGATTCCCCCAATCTGTAAAACTGATTTATGTAAACAGCAAGAACTATCAGCTGTCTAGACTCTGGACTATCGTGTATTATCTATTTATGCGTGTCAACGATAGTACACTAGTTAGTACTACTAATCACCATGATGGTGATTTGCCAATCCTGATTCACTGGAGCGGAAAAAAATAACAGACGCCTTGAGACAACCTGTTATTTTGGCCTCAGGATTTTTACTCTGTTGCCCCAACTGAAGATTCCTCTGCAGCCTATTCTTTTCATTTTTTTTCAGTCGGGTATTTTGATTCACTGAGCCTTTTATTTTAGCCACTAAAATCCTTATTTTAATGACGAAACGTCGAGTTTAAATGGAAATTTCTCTGAAAGCACGTTTCGGGCTTTTTATTCAATATTGTTGGCTATTTTGATTCTCAAAGCCTTTGGTTTAACCATTAAAAATATTTTCTTTCCCAGACGAAACGTTAATTTTTTCAATGGAATTTTCTTTGAAAACGCGTTTCGGGTACCTACTATTACGTCATCCAACTGAAAAATTACTTTATTTCAAAAAACATTAAACTAAACGCGGCAAGTGGTTGCTTACCTAGGCGTGTTGTGGGTGGGAGATTAAACCCTGGAAGTTCTACGCGTTTAGCTCAGTAGAAAGTCGAAAATAACAGGAGGCCAGAACAAATCCGTATAATCCACAAGAATTGGCCTTTTTATCCGAACTAGCACATTATCGTTTGTGCCATTTACTGAACCTGTTCATTAATGGTGGTATTTCCATTTCACGGTGATTACCGTCAAGGGTCCGCCAGTTCCAGGCCATACTTAGGAAGCTGACGCAACGCCCCTGAGAGTATTAGCTTCAGCAGCAGTGTGTGAAGAGTTTGGTAAGGGAGGTGAGTAGGGAAGGAATACCAGAAGTAGCAGCCACGATGTGACCCACATCAGGACATGTGGGTCGCAGCGTGGGACAAACCTGACCTAATTTGCCCGAAATGCTCTGCTCAACAGATGTCAGCTAGGCCTGTATACCTTGTACTTGTAGAAATATTATTATATTTATTAAACATAAGACTGAAAGAATACTGCAACAGGCATACTAACCCATGCTTGGCAGGTCCCTCTCCAATCCGATAAGTCTCAAACTTGTAATAATGTTGGTAGAATTACCTACAATGTTATGTAAAAGGACAAATTCTCACATATAAATATATAGGAACTGAGAAACATTGGTGCACGATAGGGTACATTTGGGCACTTGGGAGTACATAGGAATACCTGAAAATGAATGTGAGTACAGGAAAGAACAGGAAAGTACACTGGAGTACAGAATGTAACACACAGCAGTTGGCTTACTCTTGAGTACACTTTCACTGTTAAGTGAGCCATGGCAGTACTCCTACTAAATAACCCACACGGATTTAGCGGCTCGTGTAATCCGTGTAACTTCGATGTTTTGCTCTCACGCGATAGTGACAGTCCTTGCACTGAGGCGTTACACGTAGTTTCCTCACCCTGCTCTCTAAAAGACCAAGGAACTCTTAATTCGGTTAAACCTGACTTTTCCCCCCTTTCTATAAATCTGTTTCCACAAAACACTCATTGCCCTGTTTCTAGTAATTAATTTCTGGTATGGTTTCCATACCAGAAACTAATTACCATAGCTTGTAGGAGATGAGTGGAAACTCTGGGTATGTTTGCCTTACGCCTGATGCCCTTGTTCACCTAGCATTAATTAGGTGCCAAGGTGTAAGCTGGCTGTTGTATGTGGGTTGTCTTCAAGATAACCCAAGAAGCCACACTGGCTTCTTGGGTTATCTTGAAGATGACAGGATAACTGCATGAAAGCATTCAAGCATTCTTACTTTCAATTAAGTATTCAGGATCCTTGTCATGCATAAATACATACATACATATACATACAGAGCAATTTAATAAGTATAATATCGAGATTCAGCAGGTGAAAACGTATGATAATGAGAAGTTACAAATACTACCTTCGTTATCAATGCTATGACTAAGCTAATGAACAGTCTGGTACCCTGTAAGTTAACTTCTATGATCATTAGAACGAGTTCTGAAATCTAACTTTTTTTATTGGCCAATCTACAGTATGACCCAAATATTTTTTTACACTGTACGAACGTAGATTTTGTAAATATTGTGTATGACGGCAGGTATTGTGTATATTGAGTATGGCGGCAGGTATTGTCTATCTTGCGTAAGACATGTATCAGCGATAATTACTTAACCTGACCTAACCTAAGCTTGGTTAACGTGAAGAGCACAAACAAACGAACTCACTCGCATATCCCGCCTCAAAAAATAACACTGTATATTAGAGCAAGATTGCAGATAGTCGTGTACACCTCCAACCTTCATAGAGTATCATGATACGAGTGCCATCTCATAACTGAGTGAAGAGTACAAACAGTGCCAACAACAACGTTGAAATTGCAAAACATAATGCAAACTGTGATATCTTATGACGCTGGCAAACAATATTACGTTGTAGAATTGTAAATGTGGAGTTGTAAATGCAGGGTTGTAAATGAAATGTTGTAAATGCTGGAGAAAATGAATCACCGAGCCACAGATATCACTGGCAATGGTGCTTCAAGTAAGTACATGACTGCGTTCAACAGTGCTCCTGTTAATGCATCTGTTTAATAACGCGTCTGTTTATTCTGTTCTTATGTGACGCTAAGCCTCGCCTTCTTGCTTAATTTGATTGGTTTTCTAGGTTTAAAGCCTATCGACCATACGATGGTTCTTTAATATTCACCACCAGTTAAAGATACTTTAATTCTTAAACCAGGGAATAAACACTGAGATATACACTCCTCGGTGTATACACACTGCTGCTCTCGGTGTATATACATTAAGGGAAATACATCCCTCAGAATATATACATTACACGTGTTATGGCTGAGGGTCCCTTACATACATATACAGACAAGAGAGTGTTATCCTCAGTGGGTGGTGGTGGTGGTGGTACTGGTGGTGTGGATGGTAGTGTTTTGTTCGTCAGGAAACAGGACAGTGTGTCCTGTATATATATATATATATATATATATATATATATATATATATATATATATATATATATATATATATATATATATATATATATATATATATATATATATATATATATATATGCATCTAGGGAGATACGCCCCTCAAAATATATTCCATGTGTGTGTTATGACTGAGTTTTCCTCACATATACATATATACACAGATCTCAATGTATATACATCAAGGCTAACCACACACACACACACACACACACACACACACACACCCTTAGAATATACATATTCGGTGTATAATTTCCTTTTCATTATCTTGAAATAAATTATACACTACTGACTTGACTTTCCATTCCGCTAAACCCATAAACACGTGAAAATTACGCCTTAATAATTTTTAATTCTAGTATCTACAAGATGGCGCTTCTTGGCTCACATCCTCTTTTCCTCCTCTCCTTGAAATTTGCATCTGGAAATTAGGAACACTTAGCTCCTGCTTAGGATTATAAGGAACGTGACTTGCATAATGATGTTAAATCTGACTTATTCATCAAATCTTTGCTCGACGCCAAAACCGGTTCTAAACCCCCATCTTTCTTTTTTTACTGGGTTGTTTAAAGTAGTCTCGTGTCTTTACTGAAGTCGATCTTACGGTTTATATTGAAGGTTTATTGTTAGTTATTGTTGATAAATGATACTTGTGATATACTATAGTTTCTAGATCAGTCTATGGGCATTTAGACATATATAGCAAGACTTTTTTTAAACGTTTTGCTCATAATCTAGCTTTATCAAGTGTTGATAAAGCTCATTACTGAGAGAAACAATGGTAAAGGAGATTCAGACCTCCAGCTGGAGGCCTACGGTCTTGGGAGAAACAGCCTCTGTAACGATGCTGAAGGTGGAGGCATCGAGTATACTTGAGCTCAGAGTATACCTGAGCTCAGAGTATACCTGAGCTCAGAGTATACCTGAGCTCAGAGTATACCTGAGCTCAAAATATACCTGAGCTCAGAGTATACCTGAGCTCAGAGTATACCTGAGCTCAAAATATACCTGAGCTCAGAGTATACCTGAGCTCAGAGTATACCTGAGCTCAGAGTATACCTGAGCTCAGAGTATACCTGAGCTCAGAGTATACCTGAGCTCAGAGTATACCTGAGCTCAGAGTATACCTGAGCATAGTTTATGTCTAGGGTTCCGCCTCTTCATCACAGAGAAACCTTGTTAAACATGAACATTAAAGTCAGAGAGGGAATGTAAGTGAGTTCATCACTCCAGTCTGGCAACAGTTTCCATTATAGCACTGACCACCTGGAAAAGTTTGCATGTGTCTTGCCGGCTCCCATCCATCACACGTCGCTCCAAGACCTGGTGCACAGGTCGTGCCTTCTGCTGTAGTCACGACCACCTGACCGATCACACATACATATACACACCCACATACTCCTAGGCTCTTCCTCTCTCTCTCTCTCGTCGTTTCTCTGTCTCTGCCCTCTCTCTCTCTCTCTCTCTCTCTCTCTCTCTCTCTCTCTCTCTCTCTCTCTCTCTCTCTCCGTCAAGATTCCTGTACCAGCAGTCACCTCAATACCTCCACATTATCAAGCCATCATTAAAGTTTACCATCTAAATCTTTCTTAACTTGGCCCTTACTCTTTTTTTCCGCCTCTCCATCCATCGTCATTTAAGTCAGTTTATCTTCTCCCGTGGTCACGACTCGCCTGACAAACTCCCAGCTGGTCATCAGTCACCGGTACATACACCGGGCCGGTCTACGACTCTCTTCTCTATCAGTCCTTGTTGCTCGTGATGCGAGTGTCATTCTCTCCTCATTATCACTGAAGGAGGAATGCGCGGAGAAAGAGGCTCAGCATTCTGCTTCATCACCTGGCTGAGAGCTACAGTGTTCCCTCATTCTTCTCCCTTTTTTTTCTGTTCTTGTGCTTCCTCCTGCTGTGTCGGTTTCGTTATTCTCAAGCGATATCGTTCTTCCATTCGCCATGCCCGACCTCCCACACACACATTCACCTCTTGATTATGTGACCTGGCTTAGGACGTTACCCTGGAGGTCACAGCCAGAGTTCATTCCCACACAGGACTGCTCTTAGTCCTTTCCTCTTCCTCTCTTTCTCCTACCTCCTCCTCCTTTTCTATCCTTAATTAATTCAAGTAAGTTTATTAAGGTACAGATCCACATAAACACAATTATCATACATAGTAACATATGTCTAAGTTACCCACCAAGATAACCAGAAAGAAAAGTCAGGCAAAGATACTTTTTTTCCATTGGGATCCTTCAGTAGCACACTTAAATAACACACGATAATCCTTAGTCTACGTGAATGTACAGCAGATAGTCTCTAAGGTGACTTCCAAGTCCTTTGGCATCTGTTTTGTCTCCATGTACTTCCACTCTCTCTCTCTTTCCCTCTGTGTCTCAATCTCCTTCTTCTCTTCCTCCCTTCTCTCCCTTTCCAGGAGGCGTGGCACATGCCTTCTCGTCTGCAGTCGTGTATAGTTTTGCTGCCATTGTCTCCTCTGGAATTTAAACTCAAGTTTTATTCCTTTCTGTAGTGCTCGAGCGTGGAAACCTCTAGCCAGAGCGATTATCTTCACTGGGGGCTTCCGAGGGCGTTACCCAAAACTGTTGGTATAACTCGTCCCTGGTGTTGTCTTCTTATGTAGGGAGACACAACAGTGGTGGTGGGAAGAAACGACGCAGGTGTTGAAGATACAATTGCGACAACGTTTCGCTCTATGTAGAGAGAGATTTTGTTACAAACAAGGTTGGTCCTACGCCTGTCTCTCCTTCCTTACAGTTTACAGGAAGCTGTTATGTCCTGTTACCAGTATCCTGTTGTATTCTGTGGCTTCAGCACAGGATTCAACAGGATGCATCCACGGTTTTTCAGGTGTAAAACCCGTGGGGGTCATTCAGAGAAAGGAATGATCTGCATAGTTCGACCTCCTACTGAGGTCCTCTTCAGCAGATACCCGAGTTAAAGGGTGAAATGTTCAGAGGACAGATTACTCTTGTTTCTGCCACCAGAAACACCTTGATCAGTGAACAAAATGAAAAAAACGGATAATTAATATATTTTTCATTGTATTGAACCTTACTTAAGAAAATTCTTTCAACATCAGCTTTGGATGTTGAGACTTACACGTGGAAGGTGTGAGTATTACAACCCAGGTTCTCAAAGGCCTGTTATCCTGGGTGTAAAAGGAGCAAAAAAAAAAAAAAAACACAGCAGAAAAACTTTGATTTCACCAAATATAAACAGTAATATGTACACTATCTACAGCAATAGGTATTAGTGCACGCCACGGTAATCAAGGCAGAATTTGAAGCCAATAGAATGCAGACCAGCGTGCTTCAACCAGGTCTCGAATGGAAATAACAAGAGTAAAAGCGTGCGTGGTAGCCACGTCACCTTTACAGTTGCCAGATCCACATTATGACTGGATGAACCTAGATACTGATCTGACGATGGGGCCCCGATCGTCCGACCCTTAGTATCTGGTTCGCTGATTGGGGAAGTAACCTTTTAATGAGGGTGTGTACATGCACGGAATATAGGTTACGTACTCTTTACATGCCACAATGGGTATTAAGATACAATAGACAACGTTTCGCTCAGGGTTAAGTTTTTGGGGAAGACGTAGTCTCAGTAAACAGTTTAGTTTAGCAAATAAAATACACACGGGACCATTAGCTGTGCATCGACCCCTGCAACCCCATTTAGGTGAGTACACACACACACACACACACACACACCTAATGTTCGGTAAATAAGTCCTTCAAGGAGGGTGTCTTGATACTGCTTAAGGGCTCTTGATTCAAGTAATTGGAGGTACTTTCCTCTTCCTCGGATCATACCTCATTATCTCCCCTTCCTCATGAATATAATAAAGTTCAATAAATAGAACTTACTGTCTAATCAGTATTATTATTATTATTATTATTATTATTATTATTATTATTATTATTATTATTATTATTATTATTAATCATTGGTATTATTATTATTATTGGTATATTATTATTGTTATTATTATTGTTGTTATTTTATTATTATTATTAAGAAGAAGATATGATAAACCCGTAAGGGTCATACACATGTTCATTCTCGGCCCCTGGATGCAGCATCAACCCCCGGGATGCAGCGTCAGCCCCAGAGATGCAGCATCAACCCCTGAGATGCAGCGTCAACCCTCTAGGATGCAGCATCAGCCCCCGGGATGCAGCATCAGCCCCCGAGATGCAGCATCAGCCCCCGGGATGCAGCGTCAGCCCCAGAGATGCAGCATCAACCCCTGGGATGCAGCGTCAACCCTCTAGGATGCAGCATCAGCCCCTGGGATGCAGCATCAGCCCCCGAGATGCAGCATCAGCCCCCGGGATGCAGCATCAATCCTCGGGATGCAGCATCAGCCCCCGGGATGCAGCATCAGCCCCCGAGATGCAGCATCGGCCCCCGGGATGCAGCATCAGCCCCCAGGATGCAGCATCAACCCCCGGGATGCAGCATCAGCCCCCGAGATGCAGCATCAACCCCCGGGATGCAGCATCAACCCCCGGGATGCAGCATCAGCCCCCGAGATGCAGCATCAACCCCCGGGATGCAGCATCAGCCCCCGGGATGCAGCATCAGCCCCCGGGATGCAGCATCAGCCCCCGAGATGCAGCATCAGCCCCCGGGATGCAGCATCAATCCTCGGGATGCAGCATCAGCCCCCGGGATGCAGCATCAGCCCCCGAGATGCAGCATCAGGCGGCCAACCACAGACATCTTGGCTAAATTCCATCTCTTTAAGCCTTTCTTTACACCCAGAAAATTAATGAAACAATATTTAATTACTGCCCACCGGATAATCTCCCCCATCCACGGTGGTGCTCAGTTTGCAAAAAGAGCGCATTTCCCCGCATTGTTATTCAAAGTGGGGCCATTCCTATGCGCTCTCAGGGCGCATCGTGGCCTTTCTTGGTTCGGAACGCATGCAAACTAAAAAAAAAAAAATACGCATTTGAAGGCAGACTAAGATATTCTATATTAATGATGTATCAGAATGATTCTTTGCCATGTATGCATATTTATATGTATGACTTTGAGACGTGGGGGACCCACAGAGTGTCGTAAACGAAGAGACTAGGATTGGTGTGTGTGTGTGTGCTCACCTAATTGTGGTTGCAGGGGCTGAGTCATAGCTCCTGTCCCCACCTCTTCACTTGTCGGTACTAGGTCCACTCTCTCCGTGTGGCTACAAGCCTGGTCCAGCAACTGGCTCCTTGAGTTTAACCCTGCCAAATGCAAAGTCATGAAGATTGGGGAAGGGCAAAGAAGACCGCAGACACAATATAGTTTAGATGGCCAAATACTGCAAACCTCACTCAAGGAAAAAGATCTGGGGGTGAGTATAACACCGAGCATATCTCCTGAGGCGCACATCAATCAGATAACTGCTGCAGCATACGGGCGCCTGGCAAACCTACGGATAGCGTTCCGATACCTCAGTAAGGATTCGTTTAAGACTCTGTATACCATTTACGTCAATCCCATACTGGAGTATGCAGCACCAGTTTGGAATCCACACCTAGTCAAGCACGTCAAGAAATTAGAGAAAGTGCAAAGGTTTGCAACAAGACTAGTCCCAGAGCTACGGGGATTGTCCTACGAAGAAAGGTTGAGGGAAATCGGCCTGACGACACTGGAGGACAGGAGGGTCAGGGGAGACATGATAACGACATATAAAATACTGCGCGGAATAGACAAGGTGGACAAAGACGGGATGTTCCAGAGAAGGGACACAGACACAAGAAGTCACAATTGGAAGTTGAAGACTCAGATGAATCAAAGGGATGTTAGGAAGTATTTCTTCAGTCATAGAGTAGTCAGGCCGTGGAATAGCCTAGAAAGTGACGTAGTGGAGGCGGGAACCATACATAGTTTTAAGGCGAGGCATGATAGAGCTCATGGGGCAGGGAGAGAGAGGACCTAGTAGCAATCAGCGAAGAGGCGGGGCCAGGAGCTGTGACTCGACCCCTGCAACCACAAATAGGTGAGTACAAATAGGCGAGTACACACACACACACACACACACACACACACACACACACACACACACACACACACACATACACACACACACACACACGCACACACAAGATTTACAACAAGACTAGTCCCGGAGCTTAGGAGCATGTCCTACGAGGAGAGGTTAAGGGAAATCGCCTGACGACACTGGAGGACAGGAGAGAGGGGGATATGATAACGACATATAAAATACTGAGAGGAATTGACAAGGTGGACAGAGATAGGATGTTCCAGAGATGGGACACAGCAGCAAGGGGACACAGTTGGAAGTTGAAGACTCAGATGAATCACAGGGAAGTTAAGATGTATTTCTTCAGTCACAGAGTTGTCAGGAAGTGGAATAGTCTGGGTAGTGATGTAGTGGAGAAGAGGTATGATAAAGCTCATGGAGCGGGAAGAGTGATCCAGTGGCAGCCAGTGAAGAGGCGGGGCCAGGAGCTGTGAATCGACCCCTGCAGTCACAACTAGGTGAGTACACACACACACACAGCAGCAACACCACACAACAACCAGAGCTGTGGAGAGCTCTGGCGACCGTCCCCCCAAACACACAAACACACACACACACACACACACACACACACACACACACACACACACACACACACACAACATTCCTCGTGTAATGTTATCGTTTTGTTTTCCCTGACATACTCATTAACATCACATTCCTATCCGTCTGTATTTCGCGTAAAATTTTGTATGCAGTGAGGTATAATTTCAATGGTTTTCTGTGCCTTTTTCATTATTCGGCCGAGTCAGGGCGACCTCTATGGTTTAGAAGGCAGCCAGCTGCGTGAGAGAAACGTAGACAAGATAAGCCTTCGTTAAAACATTTCGAGCGTTGGTATTATCGTTAAAGCGTTTCGAGTGTTGGTATTATCGTTAAAACATTTCGAGCGTTGGTATTATCGTTAAAACGTTTCGAGCGTTGGTATTATGTTCACGTTGACTCCATTACGAAGATGTCGTGATGGAAAAATTATATCGCTGCGGGTAAAACTCTGAGTGGGACTTCGTTTCGCTCTGTGTGGAGGCCTATACAGAGCGAAACGTTGTTTCGCAGCCTGTGTCTTTTCTTTACTATTATCGATGGTTTGAAATTTAGATCCAAGATATGAAGTAAGAGAAAGTGTGCCGCTGGTATCTTGTTTAATGTACCACCTGCGTCCTTGCTTAATGTACCACCTGCGTCCTTGCTTAATGTACCACCTGCGTCCTTGCTTAACGTACCACCTGCGTCCTTGCTTAATGTACCACCTGCGTCCTTGTTTAATGTACCACCTGCGTCCTTGTTTAATGTACCACCTGCGTCCTTGTTTAATGTACCACCTGCGTCCTTGTTTAATGTACCACCTGCGTCCTTGTTTAATGTACCACCTGCGTCCTTGTTTAATGTACCACCTGCGTCCTTGCTTAATGTACCACCTGCGTCCTTGCTTAATGTACCACCTGCGTCCTTGCTTAATGTACCACCTGCGTCCTTGCTTAATGTACCACCTGCGTCCTTGCTTAATGTACCACCTGCGTCCTTGTTTAATGTACCACCTGCGTCCTTGCTTAATGTACCACCTGCGTCCTTGTTTAATGTGCCACCTGCGTCCTTGCTTAATGTACCACCTGCGTCCTTGTTTAATGTACCACCTGCGTCCTTGCTTAATGTACCACCTGCGTCCTTGCTTAATGTACCACCTGCGTCCTTGTTTAATGTACCACCTGCGTCCTTGCTTAATGTACCACCTGCGTCCTTGTTTAATGTACCACCTGCGTCCTTGTTTAATGTACCACCTGCGTCCTTGCTTAATGTACCACCTGCGTCCTTGTTTAATGTACCACCTGCGTCCTTGTTTAATGTACCACCTGCGTCCTTGTTTAATGTACCACCTGCGTCCTTGTTTAATGTACCACCTGCGTCCTTGCTTAATGTACCACCTGCGTCCTTGTTTAATGTACCACCTGCGTCCTTGCTTAATGTACCACCTGCGTCCTTGTTTAATGTACCACCTGCGTCCTTGCTTAATGTACCACCTGCGTCCTTGCTTAATGTACCACCTGCGTCCTTGTTTAATGTACCACCTGCGTCCTTGTTTAATGTACCACCTGCGTCCTTGCTTAATGTACCACCTGCGTCCTTGTTTAATGTACCACCTGCGTCCTTGCTTAATGTACCACCTGCGTCCTTGTTTAATGTACCACCTGCGTCCTTGCTTAATGTACCACCTGCGTCCTTGTTTAATGTACCACCTGCGTCCTTGTTTAATGTACCACCTGCGTCCTTGTTTATTGTACCACCTGCGTCCTTGTTTAATGTACCACCTACATCCTTGTTTAATGTACCACCTGCGTCCTTGTTTAATGTACCACCTGCGTCCTTGTTTAATGTACCACCTGCGTCCTTGTTTAATGTACCACCTGTGTCCTTGCTTAATGTACCACCTGCGTCCTTGTTTAATGTACCACCTGCGTCCTTGCTTAATGTACCACCTGCGTCCTTGTTTAATGTACCACCTGCGTCCTTGTTTAATGTACCACCTGCGTCCTTGTTTAATGTACCACCTGCGTCCTTGTTTAATGTTCCACCTGCGTCCTTGCTTAATGTACCACCTGCGTCCTTGTTTAATGTACCACCTGCGTCCTTGCTTAATGTACCACCTGCGTCCTTGTTTAATGTACCACCTGTGCTCCTGATTACACACAGTCTAGAAGAGTAGATAAAGTCATCATAACATTGATATTCCGACCACCCATCTCCTGCCCGGTCAAAAGTCGTATCGTTTCTGTGGAATTCTGATGTCGTGCGGTAGTGGGGTTGTGTAGGGACCAGGGTGTAATGGGGTAGTGGTGGTAATATTTGGTGGTTGTGACAGAGTCGTAACCAAGTACATGGGAAAGACAGACAGCCGAGGGTAGTCCGTACCAAGGCTGTCTGGTAAGATCTTTGTGTTTATTGTAGATTAAGGATTGGTGTTTGTTATGTATAGTGTATGTGTGTGTGTGTGTGTGTGTGTGTGTGTGTCCAAACCGAGGCTGTCTGCTGAAAACTATAAGATCAGATTTTCTTCGGGTTTTTAGCCCTGGGGAGGCCTAGCCACCCAGGATATCCCAGTGAAGTCAGTGCGTCATCGAGGACAGTCTGTCTTTTTCCATTGGGGTCTTTTTTTTCCCCAGGATGCCATCCACAACCGTCGACTAACACCCAGTTACCTACTTACTGCTGGGTGAACAGGGACAACAGGTGTGAGAAAACATGCCCAACACATCCACCCGTGCCTGGGATCAAACCACTGACACTCATGTGAGCAGAGTACGCCATCAACCGAGCCACCTAGATTACGAGCTACCGTGTACTATCCACTGATGGAGAAGACTGGTGGAGAGAACGAAGCTAAAACGAATAAATTTCAGAGGTGGAGGTGAAATTCAGGTTTCAGTGTATTGGGAAGTGAGTATCAGTGCAGAATACAGCCTCGGTAATCAGATTAATGAGAGGGGTGGCCGCCATGGCTTTAATTTAATTACTTGAAGAAAGGGGCAAGAAAATGAAAATGATTTTCTAAGACACAGCGAGAGGAGATAGCTGAGAAGAAGTGTTTATTTTGCAACACGTTTCGCCCAGATTAAGCTTTATTTTCTTTAATTTCTTAATACTTCTAGATTTTCAATGATTTTTTCTTGATTTTAAATGAGGATGAATTAGGTTAGGTTGGGTTATGTTAGGTTGGGTTAGGTTAGGCTAGGTTGGGTTGGGTTGGATTGGGTTGGGTTGGGTTAGGTTGGGTTACGTTGGGTTGTGTTGGGTTAAGTTAGGTTGCGTTAGGTTGGGATGGGTTGGGTTAGGTTAGGTTAGGTTAGGTAACGTTGGGTTGGGTTAAGTTAGGTTGCGTTAGGTTGGGATGGGTTGGGTTAGGTTAGGTTAGGTTAGGTAAGGTTGGGTTGGGTTAAGTTAGGTTGCGTTAGGTTGGGTTGGGTTGGGTTAGGTTAGGTTAGGTTAGGTTAGGTAAGGTTGGGTTGGGTTATGTTAGGTTGTGTTAGGTTAGGTTAGGTTAGGTTAGGTTACGTTACGTTACGTTGGGTTGGGTTGGGTTAGGTTAGGTTGGGTTAGGTTAGGTAAAGTTGGGTTGGGTTAGGTTAGGTTACCACGAATTTCACAAACCTATAAACCATATTTAACCACAGATAAGCAAATTATGAAGGGGAAAAAACGACCACCACACGTCTGGAAACAAGGTGTTCGAATCTGAAGCGTTTAAATGTGAACGTTTAACACTAATGGCGCTAGACAGCGCCGCCATCACAGTAACTCTCACATTATCTCTCTGAAAAAGATAACTTTTTAAGCAGCATGAGTAAAGGGAACATCCAAAGTGATGTGTTTCACTGATTATTTCTGTATAATCTGATATCTAATCTGCACTGAGAGATTATTATTATTATTATTATTATTATTATTATTATTATTATTATTATTATTATTATTATTATTATTATTATTATTGTTGTTGTTATTATTATTATTATTATTATTATTATTATTATTATTATTATTATTATTATTATTATTATTATTATTATTATTATTATTATTATTGTTATTATTATTATTATTATTATTATTATTATTATTATTATTATTATTATTATTATTATTATTATTATTATTATTATTATTATTATTATTATTATTATTATTATTATTATTATTATTCATGGAAAGCGTCAGATTCGTAGGGGTGAAAGAGATACCCCAGTCAGTGCCTTAACTTAAGCAGCGAGCGTGTGGATACCGACGCTTTTAGGATATGTCATGTGTGTTGCATTATAGATGGTATACGGTGCTGGCAGTAAGACGCGTATGTGACACTCTTTAGTCAAATGCTGGAGATGGTAGATTTCCAGACAATTTTGAGGTTATCTGTCCCTCAGCCATGATAGGTGGTCAGTCCCTCAGCCATTGTGGCATGCAAAGAGTACGTAACCTTTATTCGGCGCATGGACACACCCTCATTTACAGGCTATCTCCCCCAACCAGCGAACCAGGTTGCTAAGAGTTGATGATGGGGCCCCATCGTTCAACTAGTGACCAGGTTCTAGCCAATAAGAAGGTGGGATTGACAATCGCAGAGGTTATGTGGATACCGCTCTCCTGTCTGCCCTTGTCATTCCCACTCTAGAGCTGGTTGAAGCACGGTCTGCTATCTTGTGGCTTCTATTTCTGCCTTGCTTACCGTGGAGTGCACTATATTTATCACTGTACATAGTGTACATATTGCTGTTATAATTGGTGAAGGATAATATAAGTCTAAACTTTTTCTACTGTGTTTATTTGCTCCCATTACACCTGGGATAACAGGCCATTTGAAATCCTAGGTTGTAATAGCCATGATAGGTGGTCGGTCCCTCAGCCATGATAGGTGGTCGGTCCCTCAGCCATGATAGGTGGTCGGTTCCTCAGCCATGATAGGTGGTCAGTCCCTCAGCTATGATAGGTGGTCGGTTCCTCAGCCATGATAGGTGGTCGGTCCCTCAGCCATGATAGGTGGTCAGTTCCTCAGCCATGATAGGTGGTCGGTCCCTCAGCCATGATAGGTGGTCAGTCCCTCAGCCATGATAGGTAGTCAGTCCCTCAGCCATGATAGGTGGTCGGTCCCTCAGCCATGATAGGTGGTCAGTCCCTCAGCCATGATAGGTGGTCAGTCCCTCAGCCATGATAGGTGGTCAGTCCCTCAGCCATGATAGGTGGTCAGTCCCTCAGCCATGATAGGTGGTCGGTCCCTCAGCCATGATAGGTGGTCGGTTCCTCAGCCATGATAGGTGGTCAGTCCCTCAGCCATGATAGGTGGTCAGTCCCTCAGCCATGATAGGTGGTCGGTTCCTCAGCCATGATAGGTGGTCAGTCCCTCAGCCATGATAGGTGGTCAGTCCCTCAGCCATGATAGGTGGTCGGTCCCTCAGCCATGATAGGTGGTCGGTCCCTCAGCCATGATAGGTGGTCAGTCCCTCAGCTATGATAGGTGGTCGGTTCCTCAGCCATGATAGGTGGTCGGTCCCCCAGCCATGATAGGTGGTCAGTCCCTCAGCCATGATAGGTGGTCAGTCCCTCAGCCATGATAGGTGGTCAGTCCCTCAGCCATGATAGGTGGTCGGTCCCTCAGCCATGATAGGTGATCAATCTGTCAAGACATTTTAGGTCGAGCTAGACATAAGCCGCTTGTTATTTCGTTATTCTTAGTTACATAAATAAGCACGGGTTAATTCTCATTAACCGAACCTGGAATAAGATAAAGTTTTTGTGAAGGTTTAAATCGGCCAGAAAATAGTGAACTGCAATGCATTAAAATACTAAATATTCAGAGACAAAAAATGAGAGAGAATCTTAGACATTATAGACTCGGATTTCACCATATAATCTTCCGTTAGTACTGCCATGTGATTTGTATTCTGACGGATGATCCCTTGTTATTTCGCCATCTTTACATGCTCCTAGCATTCTGTCAGTGTGTTTTAGCTGCTGCTGAGGACAGCCACGGACTCTCTTATGGCTACTCAGCAGTCATTTGCGCTCTCCTCACCTCACAACATATCTGGCCGATGGTGTTCCTTCGCCATGTTTGTCCAGGTATCACTATGTGTCCGGAGTCAGGTGTGGTGGTTGGCCTGACAGTTTTTTGGTAGCGGTGCAGTCTGAAGAAACGTGTTTTCCCGGTGTGGGTTGTAACAAGATCTCACCAGACCACAACTCTAAGAACTGCTGGGCAGTCTGGCTACCTTCATACTGGCTACCTTCATACTGGCTACCTTCAGACTGGCTACCTTCATACTGGCTACCTTCATACTGGCTACCTTCATACTGGCTACCTTCATACTGGCTACCTTCATACTGGCTACCTTCAGACTGGCTACCTTCATACTGGCTACCTTCAGACTGGCTACCTTCAGACTGGCTACCTTCAGACTGGCTACCTTCATACTGGCTACCTTCAGACTGGCTACCTTCAGACTGGCTACCTTCATACTGGATACCTTCATACTGGCTACCTTCAGACTGGCTACCTTCATACTGGATACCTTCATACTGGCTACCTTCAGACTGGCTACCTTCATACTGGCTACCTTCAGACTGGCTACCTTCAGACTGGCTACCTTCAGACTGGCTACCTTCAGACTGGCTACCTTCAGACTGGCTACCTTCATACTGGCTACCTTCAGACTGGCTACCTTCAGACTGGCTACCTTCAGACTGGCTACCTTCAGACTGGCTACCTTCAGACTGGCTACCTTCAGACTGGCTACCTTCATACTGGCTACCTTCAGACTGGCTACCTTCAGACTGGCTACCTTCAGACTGGCTACCTTCAGACTGGCTACCTTCATACTTCATACTGGCTACCTTCAGACTGGCTACCTTCAGACTGGCTACCTTCAGACTGGCTACCTTCAGACTGGCTACCTTCAGACTGGCTACCTTCAGACTGGCTAGTTGAGAGAAGGATAGTGCTACTTCAGACTGGCTACCTTCATACTGGCTACCTTCAGACTGGCTACCTTCAGACTGGCTACCTTCAGACTGGCTACCTTCAGACTGGCTACCTTCAGACTGGCTACCTTCAGACTTGCTAGTTGAGAGAAGGATAGTGCTACATCCCATTCCTGTAAGGTATGGGACTTATTTAAGTTACTGTGTCCAGAATCATTGGTATACAGAGACGAGGATATACGCGAATATGTATGAGTATAGAAATATATCTACGGGCATATACATATACGTGGATGTTTATGGGTATACATTTACACGTTTAACATCATACTTAGTGTACTTCGACTAATAGTTTTCATTTGCCCTTTTTATTTCGGGTAAATTGAGTACTATCATTCAGGAAAATCTTAATCCCGAAAACGGGAACTAAAGCAAATTTCTTAGAGTATACGTAGAAAGATAAATACGTTCATCAGGGCAGCGTTTTAAGAGAGTAATAGAAAAGACTGAAGAAACCAGAATAACCATTTCTCCTCGAGTCGTTCTATCACTATATGACGGCTGATGTCATAGATCCAGTCTTGTTGTTGTTGTTGGAGAATAGGGCCACTGAAGGCTAGCGCCGTACTGAGCTTTTCCTTCCGGTGTCCGGGGAAGGAAAACTGCAGTCAGCAGGCACTCGGCAAACTGCACGTATCAAGAAGAAGAAGAAGAGGAGGAGGAGGAAGAGGAAGAAAAAAATCCTCCAATGGACAATTAAAGGAAGGAACAAGAGCCCCGTTTGGTGATAGAAGACTTGTGCAACAGACATGTGCATGTGTCGGGCCTGCAACACAGGGTAGTGCAGCGATTCCCGTCTCGTCGTGAGTCTCGAACCGCAGACCCGCTTGTTAACCCACTCACTACATCCATAATTTACAATATCTAACGCCGGTAATCTATAATTATCTAATAAAATCCCGAAAACTTAATATCTGACCGGAGAGGCGGACCATAAATCGGGCGATCAGCCAATCAGGACACGCAGCTGGGCAGCGGGGTTCGAAGGAGCCTCATTGGACTCAAGTGAGTCAGC
>NC_091365.1:1240000-1272500 GCF_038502225.1 Cherax quadricarinatus
AACGACAAGGGTGAATGACAAAGGTGAATGACAAGGGTGACTGACAAGGGTGAATGACAAGGGTGAATGACAAAGGTGAATGGCAAGGGTGACAAAGGTGAATGGCAAGGGTGAATGACAAGGGTGAATGACAAAGGTGAATGGCAAGGGTGAATGACAAGGGTGAATGACAAAGGTGAATGACAAAGGTGAATGACAAAGGTGAATGACAAAGGTGAATGACAAAGGTGAATGACAAGGGTGAATGACAAAGGTGAATGACAAGGGTGAATGACAAAGGTGAATGGCAAGGGTGAATGACAAGGGTGAACGACAAGGGTGAATGACAAAGGTGAATGACAAGGTGAATGACAAGGGTGAATGACAAGGGTGAATGACAAGGTGAATGAATGACAAGGGTGAATGACAAAGGTGAATGACAAGGGTGAATGACAAGGGTGAATGACAAGGGTGAATGACAAAGGTGAATGACAAGGGTGAATGACAAGGGTGAATGACAAAGGTGAATGACAAAATGGGGTGAATGACAAAGGTGAATGGCAGGGTGAATGACAAAGGTGAATGACAAAGGTGAATGACAAAGGTGAATGACAAGGGTGAATGGCAAGGGTGAATGACAAGGGTGAATGACAAAGGTGAATGACAAGGGTGAATGACAAAGGTGAATGACAAAGGTGAATGACATGCAGAAAGCCCTTGTAAATGCAGAACATTTGGGCTAAGCTTAAGACTAACGTAAGATTAATAAGACAGTAACAGTAACAATATGAGTAATACACAAATAACCCGCACATAAAAGAGAGAAGCTTACGACGACGTTTCGGTCCGACTTGGACCATTTACAAAGTCACACTAACCAGAAGTGGAGCAGGACGGCTATATACAGGCAGGAAGAGGTGGTGGTAGTAGTAGTAGTAGTACAAGAATGGTATATAATACCGACAAGATGAAATTAAGACACATGCGCAACACCCGGGCATCTCTATCGTAGACGTTTCGCCATCCAGCCAGCCACTGGATGGCGAAACGTCCACAACAAAGACACCCAGACGCCGCACATGTGTCTTAATTTCATCAGTAGCAGTAGTAGTAGTAGTAGTAGTACCACCACCTCTTCCTGCCTATATATACCCGTCCTGCTCCACTTCTGGTTAGTGTGACTTTGTAAATGGTCCAAGCCGGACCGAAACGTCGTCGTAAGCTTCTCTCGTTTATGTGCGGGTTATTTGTGTATCGTTCCAGTCACGGTATTGTTCCTTTTTTTTTTGTTACAATATGAGTAATTTTATACACATCCACTTGGGTGTTTGTATGTATAAATTTAGGAGTTTACAATGAGTACAAGAGAACTGAATATCTTATTGGTTCATACATAAAGTTGTTTAATAAAACACATGTGCAACACTTGGGTATGTTTACTGTAGAAACGTTTCGCCCCACAGTGGCTCAACAGTCCAATACGAAGAATAGTAGACTGATGAAGTCATAACACCGGTGGGGATAGAACCCGCGGTCAGAGAGTCACAAAACTCCACTGGACCAGCTGGCTACAACAAGATTCACCCAACTAGGTATATTTCTACACCATAGGAAGGCTAGCATAGGCACCACTGTGACCACTAATGCAAGTTTTTACAGACGAATCTCTCGCTAGCGTAGCCGTGACGAACTCTAGCTCAAGTCCCTTCAAAGCCGTCAACATGATAAAGCCACTTTGGGGCGAAACGCTTCTACAGTTAAGATACCCTAGTGCTACACATGTATCCTATTTATCAACTTGTCGGTTCTCTGAACCATTTATCTACGTACATAGAGTAATGAAATCTGTCAGCTTGAGTTAGGAGACTTCTCTAAGGAGGTGAGAGCCGGGAAGACGGAAGGAATAGAACACGGTGAGGAGCGGCAAGAAACAGATGGATAAGATAGTGGAAAGGGAAGAGATGTAACTGTGTTTCCTGGGGCAGCATATAAGTTTTCATTCATATTTGGTAAACACAGCATGAAAATACTTTTTGTTATCGTCTTGATGACTCACAAAATTTTTTTTTTACAGAGTCGTATTTAGAGGCTGTTATCTTATCTCAGCTCGTTTCTAAGCCCTTCCCTATCTAAGGTACGATAACATCCTCTAGTAAGCCACTCACAACAGTATACTGACACCCAGGTACCTAACGAACATTAGGTGAACAGGGACAACAGGTGAAATGAAACGTTTCCATCCGTGCCGAAGATCAAACCATGGACCTTACGTATGTTAGCTGAGGGCGCCACCAGCTGAGCCACAAGACACACTATGTAAATTTAACCCAGCGTTGTCAAACACTGTTACCCATTTCCACTGGCATCCTTGAACAAACCTACTACTAACTTACAGCTTACCTGCATCACTGACTTCTAGCTCTTATAACCTTGTATACCTACTCTTAAAGCTGTGTATTAAGTCTGCCTCCCTCACGTCCTCATCCAGTTCCATTTACTTACTATTTTGAGATTTGAGGCGCTTTCTTAAGGCTTTTGCGATTTACCTCTGTTCGTCGTCTTCTATATTTGTTCAGTGTTGTTTTTTCCCTGTTCCATGCTTCGCATATTTGTCTAGCATCCTCTTTTGCTCTTTCATTCCTTGTTTAATATCATTACTTCTTCTTTCGCAGTTACTTTCTTTCGTGTGTATTACTGTAAAAATCTCTTCTGGCCACTGTCTCTGTACCCAGCATCCCTACTCAAAGTCATCATAGTTACCTATCATAGCTGCCTATCACAGTTCCCAATCACAGTTACCAATCACAGTTTCCTATAATTACATTCCAGCACAAGTCCATCAGAATTACCTATCGTCAGATGTCGCTTTAGCTAAACACAAAGTAATCAAGAATGTACTTACCTGATTGTTTTAAAAGAATCACTAATGATGATTGTATTAAGGTGTACCTCCCATCACAGGGGGGGCCTTGATGCTCATAAGGAGCTCTTGATTCAAGGGATTGGAGCTACTCTTCCCATCCTTCGATGATATCTGATTACCTTCAATTTTCAAAGAGTTGTGTGACCCAAATAATAATAATAATAATAATAATAATAATAATAATAATAATAATAATAATAATAATAATAATAATAATAATAATAATAATAATAATAATTGTTATTATTATTATTATTATTATTATTATTATTATTATTATTATCATTATTGTGGTTGTTGGTTCTTGTTTCATTAGTATCCAGTGTAATATAATTACATTTATAATTATTAATACCTGCGGGGAGAGGCTTTAATAAAAAAAATATAATCTTACATCACCCACTGTCCAAAATTTTTCACCAGAGTCGCCATTGATTACCCATTCAGCCTAAATGAAAACCCGCATCAAGTAATGGAAGCTACATCTGTAATGGAGCTGCGTAACGAGAGCCTCTCCCGGGGTCATCTCCTCCTCCACTTGGTAATGACGATGGAACAATCGCTGGAGAATGCCATGAGGACATTTCCCTCACTCTGTACCATCATCAGAACATAGAAATAAATCCCACTGAAAGGAGATCTGTGAAATGCAGATATCTGTGGCGTTCTTCCTCCTGTATCAGTTTTCGTGTGACGGATTTTGTCGTGATTTGGACGGTGGGATTTCAGGGTATAATCAAGTTTGCCGATTATTCGTTTCTTTTTTTATTTTTTTAAGCTCGAAATGCGTTTAGTTAATTATTTCAGTGATAATTGAGGTCTATGATAAAATCAATTATTATTATTATTATTATTATTATTATTATTATTATTATTATTATTATTATTATTATTATTATTATTATTATTATTATTATTATTATTTGCACATTTTTTACATAGTTATGTACTTACATATTACTATACATACATGTTAATGTACGTACATTCTGCTGTACCTACACACTTTACGTACATATCTGTACGTACACGTGTTGGCTTGTCATCATGGAGGACACAGGAGAGGCAGTGTTCCGCTGGACTTATTGTAAATCGTACATCAACACATCAGAACGTTGTAATTATGACGTGTCTGCGCCCTCTGTCTGGAAGGTGATGATAAGAGGGTGGTAGTAGTGGTTGGTAGGGATACTAGGGATAACTTTGGGATACTAGGGATAGCAATAGACTCTGGGATACTAGGGATAGCAGTAGACTCTGGGATACTAGGGATAGCAGTAGACTCTGGGATACTTGGGATACTAGGGAAAGCAGTAGACTCTGGGTTACTAGGGATAGCAGTAGACTTTGGGATACTAGGGGATAGCAGTAGACTCTGAGATACTAGGCATAGCAGTAGACTCTGGGATACTTGGGATACTAGGGAAAGCAGTAGACTCTGGGTTACTAGGGATAGCAGTAGACTCTTGCATGTTAGGGATAGCAGTAGACTCTGGGATACTAGGGATAGCAGTAAACTCTGGGATACTTGGGATACTAGGGAAAGCAGTAAACTCTGGGATACTAGGGATAGCAGTAGACTCTGGGATACTAGGGATAGCAGTAGACTCTGGGATACTAGGGATAGCAGTAGACTCTGGGATACTTGGGATACTAGGGAAAGCAGTAAACTCTGGGATACTAGGGATAGCAGTAAACTCTGGGATACTAAGGATAGCAATAGACTCTGGAATACTAAGGATAGCAGTAGACTCTGGGATACTATTGATAGTAGTAGACTCTGGGATTCTAGGGATTGCAGTAGACTCTGTTAGTCCACACATAGGTTATCTGCTTGTTTCTAGATCTACTGTCTACTTCCTTCTAGATCAAGGACTAGACGTGTCATTCGAGGATAGAAAAGCAAGTGGTTGAAATGGTGGTAGTAGTGGTGGGGGGGGGGGTTAAATGTTGGTGGTAGTAGTGATTATGTCGGCTAGTAGTTTAGCTTGCTATTGGTGGTAGAGACGATGGGACTTAATGCTAGTGGTGATATTGTTGCTGGTAGTGGTGGTGATGTTGTGGTGGTGCTGGTGGCGATGCTGCTGTGGTGGTGATGGTGGTGGTGTTGGTGGTGTAACTAGGAATGTCGTGTCAGATCGCGCTTAAAAATAATTCTAAAACCCCGACTTGACGGAACTGGCATATTGACTTGAGGAAAAGACTTGATGTCAGTGTGTGTGTGATAATTTATATTTTCTGGGTAGATAGAACGGTAGTTACTTAAGCAAGTATATACACATGTATGTGATTATGCTGGTATATATATATATATATATATATATATATATATATATATATATATATATATATATATATATATATATATATATATATATATATATATATATATATATATATATATATATATATATATATATATATATATATATTTATTTATTTATGAGTGTGAACATGGAAGATAAATAAGATTTTCGTGAATGCTGTGCTGGCTGTGTGCGTATGTAATGGGTACGTCATTACCGTATGTAAATGTGTACCTATTTACGTATTAGTGTACCTATTTGCGTATTTCGGTGTATGAATGTGTGTATACGTATGTGTCTCTCTACGTTAGTATGTGTATCCTTCACACTAATCCTCTGTTGCAAATACGGGAGCCGTATTACACCATAAAATCATACAACTGGGTGCAAGAATACAACACTCAAAAAAATCTGCGTATTTCGACACTGCCCGACAAAATGCGCATCAGTCAGGGTATCGGTCTGCTGCGTCTGCTGGCTGTCAGCAGACACGTGTCCCTAATACCGCAGACACGCCCTATTGCCTGTCATTTGTTAAGTCTTGTCAGTGTTCAGGTGAGAGGGTAAGTGACAGGTGGGAATCCTGAAAGTTCGTCAGGTGCGGTTCACTGAGACCGGTGTTTGAACCTGCTCACGGGACGGGATGATGAAGTCGAACACTGCCGCAGGATTGTGGTTGAATGGGTGTTGGTTTACCAGAGAATGATCGTGGTGCTCCGGATGGTGGTGGTGATGTGAATGAGGGGATGCTAATGATGGTGGTGGTGGCTATCTTGAAAGTAGTAACAGTGATGGTGGTGTTGGTGGCAAAAGTAGTTATATATATATATATATATATATATATATATATATATATATATATATATATATATATATATATATATATATATATATATATATATATATATATATATATATATATATATATATATATATATATATATATATATATATATATATATATATATATATAAACACAGTGAAATATATTGTTTTCGTTAGATTCAGAATGATTTTTGCGAAATTATTGCATACATATTTAAGCCAAGATCGCAAGTTTTACCTATTCGGCAAGACAACATTCAAAGATAAGTGATAGAAAGAGAGAAGAAGGAGAGCGAGGAACGATGGAAGAAGACAGAGGAGGAGGAGAAGGAGAAGGAGGAGGAGAAACTACAGAGAGGGAGCATGTAAAGCAAATTTGGACGTAGGGGCGGCATGATGGGGCGATGATAGATGCGATATTGATATAAATAGAAGATAATTGAAAGATGATGGATTATTGATAACCAACGGCAAGCAGGAAGGCAGGAAGGGAGAGAAGGGACGATAAAAATGACTGAGAGGGGAAGCAGAGAGTGAGCCGAGGGGAGAAAGGAAGGTGAACTTAGGTGCTAATTGACAGAAGGATGAATTGTGAACACTAACACACACACACACACACACACACACACACACACACACACACACACACACACACACACACACACACACACACACACACACACACACACACACACACACACACACACACACACACACACACACACACAGCGATAAATAAATAGGGTGTAAGGCTGGTGAGCACACAGGGTGTAAAGCTGGTGAACACACAGGGTGTAAGGCTGGTGAACACACAGGGTGTAAGGCTGGTGAACACACAGGGTGTAAGGCTGGTGAAGACAGAGTGCATGGCTGATGAACAATAAAGCATTCAAACATCACCCACGGTGTTAGACACAGTGTAAGAGACAGGAAACACTATGAGACAGTATAAGACATGAGAAACACTGTGAAACAGACACAACACACTGTGAGACACGAGAGAGACTGTAAGACACAGACACCATACACTGTAAGACACAGACACCATACACTGTAAGACACAGACATTACACACTGTAAGACACAGACATAACACACTGTAAGACACGAGAGAGACTGTAAGACACAGATACCACACACTGTAAGACACAGACATCACATATTGTAAGACACTGACATCATACACTGTAAAGACACTGACATCACACATTGTAAGACACTGACATCACACACTGTAAGACATAGACATCACACACTGTATGACACTGACATCACACACTGTAAGACACTGACATCACACACTGTAAGACATAGACATCACACACTGTATGACACTGACATCACACACTGTAAGACACAGACATCACACACTGTAAAACGCTGACATCACACACTGTAAGACACAGATATCACACACTGTAAAACGCTGACATCACACACTGTAAGACACAGACATCACACACTGTAAAACGCTGGCATCACACACTGTAAGACACTGACATCACACACTGTAAGACATAGACATCACACACTGTAAGACACTGACATCACACACTATAAGACACAGACATCACACACTGTAAGACACTGACATCACACACTGTAAGACACAGACATCACACACTGTAAAACGCTGACATCACACACTGTAAGACACAGACATTACACACTGTAAAACGCTGACATCACACACTGTAAGACACTGACATCACACACTGTAGGACATAGACATCACACACTGTAAGACGCTGACATCACACACTGTAAGACACAGACATCACACTCTGTAAGACACAGACATCACACACTGTAAAACGCTGACATCACACACTGTAAGACACAGACATCACACACTGTAAAACGCTGACATCACACACTGTAAGACACTGACATCACACACTGTAGGACATAGACATCACACACTGTAAGACGCTGACATCACACACTGTAAGACACAGACATCACACACTGTAAGACACTGACATCACACACTGTAAGACACAGACATCACACACTGTAAGACACAGACATCACACACTGTAAGACACAGACATCACACACTGTAAGACACAGACATCACACACTGTAAGACACTGACATCACACACTGTAAGACACTGACATCACACACTGTAAGACACTGACATCACACACTGTAAGACACAGACATCACACACTGTAAGACACTGACATCACACACTGTAAGACACTGACATCACACACGGTAAGACACTGACATCACACACTGTAAGACACTGACATCACACACACTGTAAGACACTGACATCACACACTGTAAGACACTGACATCACACACTGTAAGACACTGACATCACACACTGTAAGACACTGACATCACACACTGTAAGACACAGACATCACACACTGTAAGACACTGACATCACACACTGTAAGACACTGACATCACACACTGTAAGACACTGTCATCACACACTGTAAGACGCTGACATCACACACTGTAAGACACTGACATCACACACTGTAAGACACTGACATCACACACTGTAAGACACAGACATCACACACTGTAAGACACTGACATCACACACTGTAAGACGCTGACATCACACACTGTAAGACACTGACATCACACATTGTAAAACACTGACATCACACACTGTAAGACACAGACATCACACACTGTAAGACACAGACATCACACACTGTAAGACACAGACATCACACACTGTAACACACTGACATCACACACTGCAAGACACTGACATCACACACTGTAAGACACAGACCTCACACACTGTAAGACACTGACATCACACACACTGTAAGACACTGACATCACACACTGTAAGACACTGAGACATCACACACTGTAAGACACAGACATCACACACTGTAAGACACAGACATGACATCACACACTGTAAGACACTGTTATCACACAGTGTAAGACACTGACATCACACACTGTAAGACACAGTACATCACACACTGTAAGACACAGACATCACACACTGTAAGACATCACACACTGCAAGACACTGACATCACACACTGTAAGACACAGACCTCACACACTGTAAGACACTGATCACACACTGTAAGACACTGACATCACACACTGTAAGACACTGACATCACACACTGTAAGACACAGACATCACACACTGTAAGACACAGACATCACACACTGTAAGACACAGACATCACACACTGTAAGACACAGACATCACACACTGTAAGACACACTGACATCACACACTGTAAGACACTGACATCACACACTGTAAGACACAGACACTCACACACTGTAAGACACTGACATCACACACTGTAAGACACTGACATCACACACTGTAAGACACAGACATCACACACTGTAAGACACACACACTGACATCACACACTGTAAGACACTGACATCACACACTGTAAGACACTGACATCACACACTGTAAGACACTCATCACACACTGTAAGACACTGACATCACACACTGTAAGACACAGACATCACACACTGTAAGACACAGACATCACACACTGTAAGACACAGACATCACACACTGTAAGACACTGACATCACACACTGAAGACATCACACACTGTAAGACACAGACATCACACACTGTAAGACACTGGCATCACACACTGTAAGACACTGACATCACACACTGTAAGACACTCATCACACTGTAAGACACTGACATCACACACTGTAAGACACAGACATCACACACTGTAAGACACAGACATCACACACTGTAAGACACAGACATCACACACTGTAAGACACTGACATCACACACTGTAAGACACTGACATCACACACTGTAAGACACTGACATCACACACTGTAAGACACTGACATCACACACTGTAAGACACTGACATCACACACTGTAAGACACAGACATCACACACTGTAAGACACTGACATCACACACTGTAAGACACTGACATCACACACTGTAAGACATAGACACCACACACTGTAAGACACTGACATCACACACTGTAAGACACTGACATCACACACTGACACTCACACACTGTAAGACACAGACATCACACACTGTAAGACACTGACATCACACACTGTAATACACTGACATCACACACTGTAAGACACAGACATCACACACTGTAAGACACTGACATCACACACTGTAAGACACAGACATCACACACTGTAAGACACAGACATCACACACTGTAAGACACAGACATCACACACTGTAAGACACTGACACACACACTGTAAGACACTGTAAGACATCACACACTGTAAGACACAGACATCACACACTGTAAGACACAGACCTCACACACTGTAAGACACTGACATCACACACTGTAAGACACTGACACACACTGTAAGACACTGACATCACACACTGCAAGACACTGACATCACACACTGTAAGACACAGACCTCACACACTGTAAGACACTGACATCACACACTGTAAGACACTGACATCACACACTGTAAGACACTGACATCACACACTGTAAGACACAGACATCACACACTGTAAGACACAGACATCACACACTGTACGACACAGTAAGACACTCATCACACTGTAAGACACAGACATCACACACCGTAAGACACTGACATCACACACTGTAAGACACTGACATCACACACTGTAAGACACAGACATCACACACTGTAAGACACTGACATCACACACTGTAAGACACTGACATCACACACTGTAAGACACTGACATCACACACTGTAAGACACTGACATCACACACTGTAAGACACTGACATCACACACTGTAAGACACTGACATCACACACTGTAAGACACTGACATCACACACTGTAAGACACTGACATCACACACTGTAAGACACTGACATCACACACTGTAAGACACTGACATCACACACTGTAAGACACTGACATCACACACTGTAAGACACTGACATCACACACTGTAAGACACAGACATCACACACTGTAAGACACTGACATCACACACTGTAAGACACAGACATCACACACTGTAAGACACTGACATCACACACTGTAAGACACTGACATCACACACTGTAAGACACAGACCTCACACACTGTAAGACACTGACATCACACACTGTAAGACACTGACATCACACACTGTAAGACACTGACATCACACACTGTAAGACACTGACATCACACACTGTAAGACACAGACATCACACACTGTAAGACACAGACATCACACACTGTAAGACACTGACATCACACACTGTAAGACACTGACATCACACACTGTAAGACACTGACATCACACACTGTAAGACACTGACATCACACACTGTAAGACACAGACATCACACACTGTAAGACACAGACATCACACACTGTAACACACTGACATCACACACTGCAAGACACTGACATCACACACTGTAAGACACAGACCTCACACACTGTAAGACACTGACATCACACACTGTAAGACACTGACATCACACACTGTAAGACACTGACATCACACACACTGTAAGACATCACACACTGACATCATCACACTGTAAGACACAGACATCACACATTGTAAGACACACATCACACACTGTAAGACATCACACACTGTAAGACATCACACACTGTAAGACACAGACATCACACACTGTAAGACACTGACATCACACACTGTAAGACACTGACATCACACACTGTAAGACACTGACATCACACACTGTAAGACACAGACATCACACACTGTAAGACACTGACATCACACACTGTAAGACACTGACATCACACACTGTAAGACACTGACATCACACACTGTAAGACACTGACATCACACACTGTAAGACACTGACATCACACACTGTAAGACACTGACATCACACACTGTAAGACACTGACATCACACACTGTAAGACACTGACATCACACACTGTAAGACACAGACATCACACACTGTAAGACACTGACATCACACACTGTAAGACACTGACATCACACACTGTAAGACACTGACATCACACACTGTAAGACACTGACATCACACACTGTAAGACACAGACATCACACACTGTAAGACACAGACATCACACACTGTAAGACACAGACATCACACACTGTAACACACTGACATCACACACTGCAAGACACTGACATCACACACTGTAAGACACAGACCTCACACACTGTAAGACACTGACATCACACACTGTAAGACACTGACATCACACACTGTAAGACACTGACATCACACACTGTAAGACACAGACATCACACACTGTAAGACACTGACATCACACACTGTAAGACACTGTTATCACACAATGTAAGACACTGACATCACACACTGTAAGACACAGACATCACACACTGTAAGACACAGACATCACACACTGTAAGACACAGACATCACACACTGTAAGACACTGTTATCACACAGTTTAAGACACTGACATCACACACTGTAAGACACAGACATCACACACTGTAAGACACTGACATCACACACTGTAAGACACAGACATCACACACTGTAAGACACAGACATCACACACTGTAAGACACTGACATCACACACTGTAAGACACTGTTATCACACAGTGTAAGACACTGACATCACACACTGTAAGACACAGACATCACACACTGTAAGACACAGACATCACACACTGTAAGACACAGACATCACACACTGTAAGACACTGTTATCACACAGTGTAAGACACTGACATCACACACTGTAAGACACTGACATCACACACTGTAAGACACAGACATCACACACTGTAAGACACAGACATCACACACTGTAAGACACAGACATCACACACTGTAACACACTGACCTCACACACTCACACACATCACACACTGTAAGACACTGACATCACACACTCTAAGACTCTGACATCACACACTGTAAGACACAGACATCACACACTGTAAGACACTGACATCACACACTGTAAGACACTGACATCACACACTGTAAGACACTGTTATCACACAGTGTAAGACACTGACATCACACACTGTAAGACACAGACATCACACACTGTAAGACACAGACATCACACACTGTAAGACACAGACATCACACACTGTAACACACTGACATCACACACTGCAAGACACTGACATCACACACTGTAAGACACAGACCTCACACACTGTAAGACACTGACATCACACACTGTAAGACACTGACATCACACACTGTAAGACACTGACATCACACACTGTAAGACACAGACATCACACACTGTAAGACACAGACATCACACACTGTAAGACACAGACATCACACACTGTAAGACACAGACATCACACATTGTAAGACACTGACATCACACACTGTAAAACACTGACATCACACACTGTAAGACACAGACATCACACACTGTAAGACACTGACATCACACACTGTAAGACACTGACATCACACACTGTAAGACACTGACATCACACACTGTAAGACACTGACATCACACACTGTAAGACACTGACATCACACACTGTAAGACACTGACATCACACACTGTAAGACACTGACATCACACACTGTAAGGCACAGACATCACACACTGTAAGACACTGACATCACACACTGTAAGACACAGACATCACACACTGTAACACACTGACATCACACACTGCAAGACACTGACATCACACACTGTAAGACACAGACCTCACACACTGTAAGACACTGACATCACACACTGTAAGACACTGACATCACACACTGTAAGACACTGACATCACACACTGTAAGACACTGACATCACACACTGTAAGACACTGACATCACACACTGTAAGACACAGACATCACACACTGTAAGACACAGACATCACACACTGTAAGACACTGACATCACACACTGTAAGACACTGACATCACACACTGTAAGACACTGACATCACACACTGTAATACACGGACATCACACACTGTAAGACACAGACATCACACACTGTAAGACACAGACATCACTCACTGTAACACACTGACATCACACACTGCAAGACACTGACATCACACACTGTAAGACACAGACCTCACACACTGTAAGACACTGACATCACACACTGTAAGACACTGACATGACATCACACACTGTAAGACATTGACATCACACACTGTAAGACACTGACATCCCACACTGTAAGACACAGACATCACACACTGTAAGACACTGACATCACACACTGTAAGATACAGACATCACACACTGTAAGACACAGACATCACACACTGTAAGACACTGACATCACACACTGTAAGACACTGACATCACACACTGTAAGACACAGACATCACACACTGTAAGACACTGACATCACACACTGTAAGACACTGACATCACACACTGTAAGACACTGACATCACACACTGTAAGACACTGACATCACACACTGTAAGACACTGTCATCACACACTGTAAGACGCTGACATCACACACTGTAAGACACTGACATCACACACTGTAAGACACTGACATCACACACTGTAAGACACAGACATCACACACTGTAAGACACTGACATCACACACTGTAAGACGCTGACATCACACACTGTAAGACACTGACATCACACATTGTAAAACACTGACATCACACACTGTAAGACACAGACATCACACACTGTAAGACACAGACATCACACACTGTAAGACACAGACATCACACACTGTAACACACTGACATCACACACTGCAAGACACTGACATCACACACTGTAAGACACAGACCTCACACACTGTAAGACACTGACATCACACACTGTAAGACACTGACATCACACACTGTAAGACACAGACATCACACACTGTAAGACACAGACATCACACACTGTAAGACACTGACATCACACACTGTAAGACACTGTTATCACACAGTGTAAGACACTGACATCACATACTGTAAGACACAGACATCACACACTGTAAGACACAGACATCACACACTGTAAGACACAGACATCACACACTGTAAGACACTGTTATCACACAGTGTAAGACACTGACATCACACACTGTAAGACACAGACATCACACACTGTAAGACACAGACATCACACACTGTAAGACACAGACATCACACACTGTAAGACACAGACGTCACACACTGTAACACACTGACATCACACACTGCAAGACACTGACATCACACACTGTAAGACACAGACCTCACACACTGTAAGACACTGACATCACACACTGTAAGACACTGACATCACACACTGTAAGACACAGACATCACACACTGTAAGACACAGACATCACACACTGTAAGACACTGACATCACACACTGTAAGACACTGTTATCACACAGTGTAAGACACTGACATCACACACTGTAAGACACAGACATCACACACTGTAAGACACAGACATCACACACTGTAACACACTGACATCACACACTACAAGACACTGACATCACACACTGTAAGACACAGACCTCACACACTGTAAGACACTGACATCACACACTGTAAGACACTGACATCACACACTGTAAGACACTGACATCACACACTGTAAGACACAGACATCACACACTGTAAGACACAGACATCACACACTGTAAGACACAGACATCACACACTGTAAGACACAGACATCACACACTGTAACACACTGACATCACACACTGTAAGACACTGACATCACACACTGTAAGACACAGACATCACACACTGTAAGACACTGACATCACACACTGTAAGACACTGACATCACACACTGTAAGACACTGACATCACACACTGTAAGACACTGACATCACACACTGTAAGACACTGACATCACACACTGTAAGACACTGACATCACACACTGTAAGACACTGACATCACACACTGTAAGACACTGACATCACACACTGTAAGACACTGACATCACACACTGTAAGACACTGACATCACACACTGTAAGGCACAGACATCACACACTGTAAGACACTGACATCACACACTGTAAGACACAGACATCACACACTGTAACACACTGACATCACACACTGCAAGACACTGACATCACACACTGTAAGACACAGACCTCACACACTGTAAGGCACTGACATCACACACTGTAAGACACTGACATCACACACTGTAAGACACTGACATCACACACTGTAAGACACTGACATCACACACTGTAAGACACTGACATCACACACTGTAAGACACAGACATCACACACTGTAAGACACTGACATCACACACTGTAAGACACTGACATCACACACTGTAAGACACTGACATCACACACTGTAATACACGGACATCACACACTGTAAGACACAGACATCACACACTGTAAGACACAGACATCACTCACTGTAACACACTGACATCACACACTGCAAGACACTGACATCACACACTGTAAGACACAGACCTCACACACTGTAAGACACTGACATCACACACTGTAAGACATTGACATCACACACTGTAAGACACTGACATCCCACACTGTAAGACACAGACATCACACACTGTAAGACACAGACATCACACACTGTAAGATACAGACATCACACACTGTAAGACACAGACATCACACACTGTAAGACACTGACATCACACACTGTAAGACACTGACATCACACACTGTAAGACACAGACATCACACACTGTAAGACACTGATATCACACACTGTAAGACGCTGACATCACACACTGTAAGACACTGACATCACACATTGTAAAACACTGACATCACACACTGTAAGACACAGACATCACACACTGTAAGACACAGACATCACACACTGTAAGACACAGACATCACACACTGTAACACACTGACATCACACACTGTAAGACACTGACATCACACACTGTAAGACACAGACCTCACACACTGTAAGACACTGACATCACACACTGTAAGACACTGACATCACACACTGTAAGACACAGACATCACACACTGTAAGACACAGACATCACACACTGTAAGACACTGACATCACACACTGTAAGACACTGTTATCACACAGTGTAAGACACTGACATAACACACTGTAAGACACAGACATCACACACTGTAAGACACAGACATCACACACTGTAAGACACAGACATCACACACTGTAAGACACTGTTATCACACAGTGTAAGACACTGACATCACACACTGTAAGACACAGACATCACACACTGTAAGACACAGACATCACACACTGTAAGACACAGACATCACACACTGTAAGACACAGACGTCACACACTGTAACACACTGACATCACACACTGCAAGACACTGACATCACACACTGTAAGACACAGACCTCACACACTGTAAGACACTGACATCACACACTGTAAGACACTGACATCACACACTGTAAGACACAGACATCACACACTGTAAGACACAAACATCACACACTGTAAGACACTGACATCACACACTGTAAGACACTGTTATCACACAGTGTAAGACACTGACATCACACACTGTAAGACACAGACATCACACACTGTAAGACACAGACATCACACACTGTAAGACACAGACATCACACACTGTAACACACTGACATCACACACTGCAAGACACTGACATCACACACTGTAAGACACAGACCTCACACACTGTAAGACACTGACATCACACACTGTAAGACACTGACATCACACACTGTAAGACACTGACATCACACACTGTAAGACACAGACATCACACACTGTAAGACACAGACATCACACACTGTAAGACACAGACATCACACACTGTAAGACACAGACATCACACACTGTAAGACACTGACATCACACACTGTAAGACACTGACATCACACACTGTAAGACACAGACATCACACACTGTAAGACACTGACATCACACACTGTAAGACACTGACATCACACACTGTAAGACACTGACATCACACACTGTAAGACACTGACATCACACACTGTAAGACACTGACATCACACACTGTAAGACACTGACATCACACACTGTAAGACACTGACATCACACACTGTTAGACACCGACATCACACACTGTAAGACACTGACATCACACACTGTAAGACACTGACATCACACACTGTAAGACACTGACATCACACACTGTAAGGCACAGACATCACACACTGTAAGACACTGACATCACACACTGTAAGACACAGACATCACACACTGTAACACACTGACATCACACACTGCAAGACACTGACATCACACACTGTAAGACACAGACCTCACACACTGTAAGGCACTGACATCACACACTGTAAGACACTGACATCACACACTGTAAGACACTGACATCACACACTGTAAGACACTGACATCACACACTGTAAGACACTGACATCACACACTGTAAGACACAGACATCACACACTGTAAGACACAGACATCACACACTGTAAGACACTGACATCACACACTGTAAGACACTGACATCACACACTGTAAGACACTGACATCACACACTGTAATACACGGACATCACACACTGTAAGACACAGACCTCACACACTGTAAGACACAGACATCACTCATTGTAACACACTGACATCACACACTGCAAGACACTGACATCACACACTGTAAGACACAGACCTCACACACTGTAAGACACTGACATCACACACTGTAAGACATTGACATCACACACTGTAAGACACTGACATCCCACACTGTAAGACACAGACATCACACACTGTAAGACACAGACATCACACACTGTAAGATACAGACATCACACACTGTAAGACACAGACATCACACACTGTAAGACACTGACATCACACACTGTAAGACACTGACATCACACACTGTAAGACACAGACATCACACACTGTAAGACACTGACATCACACACTGTAAGACACTGACATCACACACTGTAAGACACTGACATCACACACTGTAAGACACTGACATCACACACTGTAAGACACTGACATCACACACTGTAAGACACAGACATCACACACTGTAAGACACTGACATCACACACTGTAAGACACTGACATCACACACTGTAAGACACTGACATCACACACTGTAAGACACTGACATCACACACTGTAAGACACTGACATCACACACTGTTAGACACTGACATCACACACTGTAAGACACAGACATCACACACTGTAAGACACTGACATCACACACTGTAAGACACTGACATCACACACTGTAAGACACTGACATCACACACTGTAAGACACTGATATCACACACTGTAAGACACTGACATCACACTGTAAGACATAGACATCACACACTGTAAGACACTGACATCACACACTGTAAGACACTGACATCACACACTGTAAGACACTGACATCACACACTGTAAGACACTGACATCACACACTGTAAGACACTGACATCACACACTGTAAGACACAGACATCACACACTGTAAGACACTGACATCACACACTGTAAGACACTGACATCACACACTGTAAGACACAGACATCACACACTGTAAGACACTGACATCACACACTGTAAGACACTGACATCACACACTGTAAGACACTGACATCACACACTGTAAGACACTGACATCACACTGTAAGACACTCACCACCTCCATGAAGTGGATTTATCTCAGTGTTTAAGTGGCAGTGTCAGAGCGGCGGGGAAGGTGGAAGTGCCACATCACTGTCACTGTATAACTGTCACTGTAGAACTGGCGCTATAAAACTGGCACTGTAGAACTGGCACTATAGAACTGGCACTGTAGAATTGGCACTGTAGAATTGGCACTGTATAATTGTCACTGTAGAAATGACACTGTAAAAATGGCACTATAGAACTGGCACTATAGAACTGTCCTGCAGGTGAAGTTTGATTCTGATGCGAACAAGCTCACCTTGTGTCCCACAGAGCAGTTTAGGGCAACGTTTCGCTCAGCATGGAGCACATTTCCTCCCATGACACGTCCCTCCTGTTCTGTATATATATATATATATATATATATATATATATATATATATATATATATATATATATATATATATATATATATATATATATATATATATATATATATATATATATATATATATATATATATATATATATATATATATATATACATATATATATATATATATATATATATATATATATATATATATATATATATATATATATATATATATATATATATATATATATATATATTGACAGCCTCAGAGATGAGTCAACGTATTGTGTATATACATGTATATATGTACATACACTCTTACATGATATATGCTCACCTACATAATGGCATCAATAGCACAGATCATCAACGCTGCAACACAAACAGAAAAAAAGAACAGTTTTGCCAATGTTAATCCTTGTGAATGGGAAACCAAACCTCAATAATCATCAGTAAAGGCCATTTGGGCCGAGTGAATGGGGGAATTTATGGGAAGTGGACCGGTAAAGCAGGCCGCTTGATCCCCCATAAAGCTCTCATCCCTTTTTATGATCTTGCTAAGCACAGGGAATTATCCAATAACTCTCGTTTTAACAGCGTTTGCACGCCGTTGTTCCTGCACTTGTTCGTGGGTGAGGGGTGAGAATGATCGCTGCGAATGGGGAGATTACAAGGTCTTGAGATGGTAGTCGCTAGCGGGGTGGGCCGGTCGTCTGTTGGTGGGGATAACAGTGTGATGCTGTGTCGCTATTTCTGTTTTTGTTTACCCTTGCCTGCTACTCCCATGCTGCCTGTTCTTGAGAATGTTAGTTCCTTTTATGATTGTGTCCTGCTTCCTGGTATTATTTTTTTTGTCTCCTGCTTGTTGTATCTCCGTCTGTTACCTCTGCAATACGTCCCTCCTGTGGATTCTGCTAGGTGTATTGCCTGCTGCTAACGTGTTTCCTACCTACTCATATAATGATATCCTGCCTTCTACAGTGAGTCATGCTCCTGCTTTTTTGTGCTACCTGTTACTCCTGCGTGTCATTCTTCTCTGCTTGTATCCCATCTCTTAAAAATGGCCTGCAAACTGCGTCTGCTTTCTTCCGACTCCTACTACCGCTCTCTGCTGTCTACTCCTGCATGCCCTGTCTACTGCTTCTATTAAAGGAGCCATTAACAAACGCAAGTAATATATAACTCTTAAAAATCATCCTTAAACATCATTAAATTTTAAATTCCTTAAGAGTTCTGATCTGGTACATGATAAACCTCGTTATTGTAAATACGTCACTGTAACTACATCGCTGTAACTTCGCCATTGTAACTACGTCCTTGAAGCGTTTGTCCTTGAGACATCCTAACAAGTTATCCTAAATTGGTTTAGCCAAACAAATGTTAATTAAGAATTTTTATGAAAAGACGTCTTGAAATCTAAATACAATCAACACATACCTCTCTTTCCTCTACTGCTTCCCTGACTCTATCATAATGACTCGTGTGTGTATGTATGCGCCTGTGTGTGTGTGTGTGTGTGTGTGAGAGAGAGAGAGAGAGAGAGAGAGAGAGAGAGAGAGAGAGAGAGAGAGAGAGAAACACACAATTACGAAACAAGACGGATGGAGGAGAGACTTAAGCAGAAAAGATTAATTAAAGTTTCTTAGTGTAGTTGATATTTGCATCAGACGATCATTAAGCAGACTGCCCTGTTAAGGACGTATCAGTCAGTGGAGTCCTTGAAGGACGCTGCCCTCAGGAGCCTCCTGCTAGCTTATTCCTGTGCTCCCAGTCAGGAAGATGCTGCCAAATCCTTCAACAGACGTAGGCAACAACGGTGAATGCGTAATGTCTACAACTGCGGGTTCAATAACCGATGGTACCGTAATCACAAATTCAGTTAGAAATGTAAAATAACAGCAACGGTTATGATAGCCACGGACACGGCATCAACGAAAAGAAAGTACAGGCCAAGCACGGGTGCAGCATTTGCAACAAATGATATGAAAATCATGAGTACAACAACACACGCCATTACAAGTACGACAGCCACTGATACAACAACAATAGCACCCACGAGTACGATAGCAATGGCAACCAAAGTCTTGTTATTGTTGGGTTTATAGGGCGGCCACAGCTTACGCCGTATTTGAGCCTTAGACTGAGTCTAAGAATAAACATATTATCCCAATCTGGGTTGGGAATGGAGAGAATAGAAAGTTTACCCCAAAAAACAGGAACAGGAACAAATGCTTCCCCATCAGGTCAGCCGGTTACCGCAGCCTGAAGCCCCAACTAGAGAGGCCTATTGTTGACTGAGCACACGCCTGGTACACGAGATACTGTCATCATGGCTACACGCAAGCACACTAACATGAAGGTTTATTACGGTGTTAGGAGAAGAAAACTGGTCACCTATTTCTTAAGAGTGGTTAGGTTTTTAACTTCCATGTCCTCTTATTCTGTCTTTTATCCTCCTGTTATTCTTTCTTGTATCTCTCTGTTATTTGATATTCTCTCCTTCAGTTTCCTATGACCTGCAGATAAAGGTCTTACCAAGGAAGACACACACACTCCTACACCTTATCTGACAATAAATTGGTGAGAAAGAAAGAGAGAGAAAGAAAGAGAGAAAGAGGCTACAAGCAAAGCGCGGGCGTACAAACACACACACACACACAGAAAGTGTTTGCCTAATGGACGTTGGATATCTACCTGGCATCCGTCTTCCACTGCTACCTTCCCCCATTGCGGCCGCCATTAATCATGGGGTGAAGAACACAGTACATAACTCCATCCACCTCTCACATTGTTTACATTTCAACACCACTCTCTGCACTCAGCGTCGTGAACAATCAGATACCCGGGGAAAAAGATAGAAGAAAGTTTTTTTTTTCAAGGGGCTTGGAGCCCAGATTCCCCCACCTGGTATTGTCAGGAGACGGGGGAGGGAATTTTTGGGTAGTATACCAGTTTTTTTTTTTTTTTGAGTTGGAGGGGGTGATTTTTTTTTCTAGTGGGGTTGGAATTAGACTTTAAGTCTCTGTTTTCAGATTTCTTCTTTAAGATTTCCTTGATGGTGGTGAAGAGATCTTGATCACAGGAACCGGAGGTAATCTACCCCTGAATGATATAGCTCAAAATCTTTCACTACTCTTAACCTTTATTATTTTACCCCTTCTCCATTAAATAATAATAATAATAATAATAATAATAATAATAATAATAATAATAATAATCATAATTGTATTATTAATAATAATAATAATGATATTAATATTAATAATAATAATAATGGTATTAATAATAATAATAATAATAATAATAATAATAATAATAATAATAATAATAATAATAATAATAATAATAATAATAAATTATGTTTTGTACTGCTAAGTACATAACATAATTTAAATGCAAATTTTGTGATCTAATATATTCATACATATATATGTATATCTATACACACACATTTGCATTTTATATATCAATACAACAAGTGTTGCTGCCGAACACTACACCCACATTAAATATGCATAAACAGAACGCTACTCCTAAACTCCCGGGAAGGAAACACGCAGTAAAGTGCAGAGACAACATCACTAAGGTCCAGTGTCAGTCGTGTTCATACACACACACACACACACACACACACACACACACACACACACACACACACACACACCGGGGCCAGGAGCTCGGACTCGACCCCCGCAACCTCAACTAGGTGAGTACACACAGCGAGCGGAGTAAGACCTCCCGATGCTTCGCGGTACAATCGCGACACCCAGCATCTTATTTCGACTCCACCCATACACTTGTCGGAGAATCGTGTCACCAACGCCCAGACTAGTCACAACTCTTCGTGTACACACACACACACACACACACACACACACACACACACACACACACACACACACACACACACACACACACACACACACACACACACACACACACACACACACACACACACACACACAGCGAGCGGAGTAAGACCTCCCGATGCTTCGCGGTACAATCGCGACACCCAGCATCTTATTTCGACTCCACCCATACACTTGTCGGAGAATCGTGTCACCAACGCCCAGACTAGTCACAACTCTTCGTGTACACACACACACACACACACACACACACACACACACACACACACACACACACACACACACACACACACACACACACACACACTGTGATTCGTGCTTGCCTTTGCTTTTAAACCATCTACTATTAACCAAAAATTTCACTTCCATTCACCAACTAGGGTGAACAGAGGTGCAAAAATCATTTACCCTTACTGAAGAAAGATCTAATACAAATATATTTATAGTCCGCACTAGGAATGTTCAAAACACCGGTGAACCATTGGAACAATACAGAAATAACCCCTCCCATAGGTACGGGTTATTTGCGTATTGTCCAGTCACGGTATTGTCTCTTTTTACACTTAAGCTAATTGAAGCAATGTCTGGTAATCAATCTGTCCATCTGGACAGATTAATGCAAAGACACATCCCACAAAATCTGAATGCCTGTCACAAGCGTCACAACCCCAGATCCACACAGTACATATCTGCAGATATTTATTCAGTGACTTTTCCAGCTTCTGGGTAGTGAGGACATTGAACGACCTAAACTAGAAACAGGTAAGAGGAACCTCTAGTCACACTTCTAGGATAGGTATAACGGGGCTCACGATTAACGGAATTAGTAAAAGCACACGTTAATATACCTCAAATGCAGGTAGGTATGCGTGTGTATAAGACACAGGTGAAACACCTGGGTACCTTTATTGTATTCGATCAGTATTATGGTAGGTATGGAAGAAATCACCATAAAACCCGTGACTGCAAATGTATATTAAAAAAAATAACTGCAGTGAGAAAATAGAACCTGAGCGCCTTCAAGTGCTTACACATCTTCAGAGGAATGAAGATGTGTGTGTAAGTATACGAAACCGCTCAGATTTTCCAGATTATTTTTTCATTTTGGTATTTTTTGTAAAATATAGTTGGTATTTACGTCTCATATATACGTTATCTATGTAGGTTTTGCACATTCTTGCCACATGAGTTACTATCAAGGAGTGAGAGAGAGACGGACATACTGGGCTATACAACATACAATACATGACTCCAGATGTATATCCATGATTACAATTAGTATACGACAAATATATCATTTAAAGCTGAGATACAACGCGATATATTAAGTTATAAACACTAAATCCGGATTCCTCTTTTGGACGCGTCTCAGACTGGAATGGTCACTCGCAAACCCGAAAGAAATTATTTAACTAAGTACTTTGATTAATATGCGAGTTGGAATGACTGGATTTTAAGAATTATATGACTGGTAATAACTGAAGAATTATCAACAGAATGTTAGGTAAATGGACACATATACAACTACTGTGACATTTTACTGTGGCAACGTTTCACTCTCCAGGAGCTTTATCAAGCTCCTGGAGAGCGAAACGTTGCCACAATAAAATGCTACATTAGTTGCATTTGTGTCCATTTACTTAAACAGGATATGCCTAGCGTAGGCCTACTGTAGTGTTGATTTATTTTACTGTTTTCGTCAGTGGGGTGACATGAAGCTACTTACACCACTGAGTCCAACAAAGTGGAAGTCGATGCTGTGGTCCACCATCAGCGATATTCAGACCACCCAGTCCAACACAGGTACTTCGAAGCTGTCACTGCTGCTGCCATGACCCACCACAGAGCCATAGGCTACCCTTGCTTTCACGTGTCATTGAAGACACGGTCTTGCCACGGCTCCCTCATCCCCACCACAGTGCCGGCACCACTGAACGTCTCATCTTACGAGAGGCTCATGCCAGAAGGTTTTTCTCGACACATAAACAAAAGGACATGTATTCTTATCTTCCCTGTGCTCGGCTGGAGATGACTTTCTCCACCTTATCTGAGTTTAAACACGCAACTCACTACCTGTCCAGAAGATCACAGTGGTTATAACCAAAGGGGATTATTCACCTATAGTACAAGTACGTCTAGACGATATATATATCATTTATTATATAAAGCGTTAAATCGTGTTAATATTTATTATATAAAGCGTTAAATCGTGTTAATTTTACATGACACAAAAACCACCTATATATTAGACATATTTTGAAATGCTTAACAATTCGCTAATATACGAAATTATTTACGAACATTATATCTCAGTCCACAGCAGGATTCGAAACTGCAGACTCGGCTGCGTGTGTGGTTAGAGTACTGTGTACTCTGAAGCCGAGTTTGCAGGTTCGAATCTTGCTGTGGACTGACAGGTAATGTTTATATCAGCGATTTGCTGATAGCAACACAAGTATTTAATTATTGTAAAGAAAACATCCGCAACACCAGGATTTACCTATCAAGTTCTACCTCTCATCGTGGGACTATTACGCTATAGTTATCATGTGTTTACTGTGATTAATTATTCCTTAGATGTTAGCAGCTTTGATCATTTAAGTTATAAATTTTTAAGGGAGGAAAATGTAAAGGCTGACAGGCTTTATGTGAAGCTTTTGGTGATCAAAGAATTTATCCTCTATCACGTCTCCGCATCAATGCTAACAGTATCTCATTGGCGCTGGTTGGTATCAGTTGATGCGTTCGTTTACGCGTTTATTGATGTGTTCTTTGATGCGTTCTTTGATGTGTCCGTTGATACGTTCTTGGGTGTGTGTTTTTAGATGTCTTCGTTGGCGTCTGTTGATGCATTCATTGATAACTGTGACGTGTCTGCATAATCTATGTGGACGACAACACATGCGAGTACTTTGAAAAAGCGATGGAACACACGAGAGTAGATGAGAACACATGGGACTCACCCTGAGCAGAAGTCGCCTCCCATGATTCATTCTGGTCTCCATGACACCCCTCCCCCCATAATTCCTAGCGCGGTGGTCCCCATCAGCCACGGTAATTAGGTGGCGTATCACGGTGGGTAGGTGTTGTGGGTGGTTGTCTGGGTGTACATGAGGGACAAGCCCGTTGGCTCCCACAAGACAAAAGCCCAGGTCAGAGTTATCATCTGTTTGTCAGACACAGAAGACCGGCTTTATTGTCCCACTGACTCACTGCTATGTTTATTGTGGATCGGAGATTCTGGCCTATTTTATCGCCTTAATGCAGGCAGTGTGATTCAAATTGGGAAGAGTTATGTAATGAAGGTGGTGGGGGAAAATGGGAGAAATATTTACTAGTTCTGAAGTTGCTTGTGATAGGTAAGACATAAATCTGGAAATATTTAATTAGAGTAATGTCTCTTAACCCCTTCGGAGCCTAGCTTAGTACTATATATGCATATGCTCTGTTGCTACCCTGTCCAGGAGGAATCTGGGCTGCACAACAGAGTAGCAGCTGTTTCTAAGTCTGTCTGGTCACTGTTGATTCCGTCAATATGAAAACAGGTATGGTACACTTCGTGGCTAAACCCATACAGCTCGTATAGCCTGAGGAGTATATACGCAGTTAGGCATATATACCACATGCCCGTATGGGATTTTTAAGGGATATTCTTAGACTTAGACTTTGGAAACATAATTTCTCGATGTTTCTCCGCGCGAGCTCCTTCAAAAGGTGTGCCTTCATGCTGGCGTGAGGCTATTGATCCATGGAACTGGTGCTTCCCTCTCCTTCCTCGGATTAAACCAGATCACCTTCCATACCCCCCTGGCGCTGCATGACTCCATAGGGTTTATCGCTTTCTCACTAACAGCCCTCAACACTACAAAAATATGGTGGACAGTCCAAGTGTCCTTTAAACCGGAATGATGTTAAAATATTGGAAAATAGAGCACGTAAGTGCTCTTCTATAAACCATACCATGGGCGGGGTTAGAACCCGCGATCAGAGAGTCATGTTGACGGCTTTGAGGGGACTTGAGCTAGAGCTCGTCACGGCTACGCTAGCGGGACATTTGTCTGTAAAAACTTGCATTTGTGGTCACAGTGATGCCTATGCTAACCTTCCTATGGTGTAGAAATATACCTAGTTGGACAAATCTTATTGTAGCCAGCTGGTCTAGTGGCTAACTCTCTGATCACGGGTTCTAACCCCGCCCGTGGTATGGTTTGTTTGCAATCGTGTCATTACGATTTCGTGAGTCATAATCTTCTATATATTTAATATAGAATTGTAGATACAGTTTACTGATATATTACAATGAACATTGAAAAGAAAAGAGGTTAATACAGCAAGAATATCTTCCTTTTTGCCTAGATGCTCTCTGCTTTAAAATATTCTAAGAAATATTATTATTCACTGGGAAGCTGTATGTCCGTAGGGGTCCACACAGCGCCTGGACACTGCAGGGCAGTCTGGACTGATACATATCCCTTGGATAAGAGATTTTCACTGGGTGAGAGGAGTCATTATTCTCTCTGGTAATAACTGAAGGAGAGGTTGGCTAGAGTTCCTCTCCTTGTAACCGAGACTCTGAGTCAGACGTCAGAGTAGAGTAATCAAGACGGTACTCAGGTGGATAATTGCCAGTGGTGTGCGTATACGCTTTTAAATGTCCGCACGCTGCATTCAGATGCCAGAGTGCTCTTTGGCACCCTGGGACGGCCGCGGCATTTTGTTGTGTGGCATTACTGGGGTGATAAGTAAGCAGAACACACCTGCATCATAACCGGCATAATAGTGGGTGTTGTGGTCCACAGTGCTTCCCAGCATACCCGATGACTACCCCAGCAGAGGTAATGAGAGACCAGCACCTGCGTATTGACACACATCTCTCTCTCTCTCTCTCTCTCTCTCTCTCTCTCTCTCTCTCTCTCTCTCTGAGGGTGTAGGTGTGAGGGTGTGGGCGAACAGCCTAATGCTTGCTATCTGTCATGACACGCAGCTGTCATTTGGATTCATCAGACTGATCCATCCCTTTCCACACTTGATCGTTCACTCATTACTCGACTGATAAACAAACGCTCTGTCAGGACGGCAAAATTTCCAGCGAGTTAGAACGATGTTTCAGTAACTTTAAGAATGTAAACAAGGCATGCACATGAGCCCTAGAATATTTTATTGGGAAACGTCTCGCTCACTACCTATCGTTTATGATCATCTTCCCTCCTATGCTGTTATGCACGTGAGTTAATTCTGTTTTATCCGTCGTTGTGTGTCCTTTGCGAACTGCTTTATTAATCCAGCTCAGGACGTGAGAGATTTATAGTATATGAACGTCTATCAAATCCTCAAGGGTGATGTGGAGGTTCTTGAAGTTAAGGATTTTCTGTTGCTTTACGGTTAGAAGCTGGGTTGTGGATACTTTATAAACAATCACATTGCTGAAATGTTGTGTACAGGTGTGATTGTGGTAGAAGAGTCCATCTTGGAAATGGCTCGTCTCACAGCTGTGAGCGCCCTTCATTCTGTAGATTTTCTCCTAACAGCTCCCATGTCGGCAGCGAGCATTTCTCAACCCATAGACCCTCCATACTGCAGTGACTCTCCGCCTTGCTGTATACAAGATATACACTGATAAATATGGTGTACATGGTCTCAGCTGCAAGCTGCAAGGGTTGGCGTGCAAGATAAAGTGAAAGTAACACCATCGTCAAGAGAAGCCTGGCTACGGATGAGCACCCTAGTATCCTGCAATCCAGTAATCCAGCTAACCATCCTAACAGGATCACAATCTATCCAGAAAGACTTTGCACACAAATAGTACGGTACTAAATTCGTGTGTCCACTAAAATACCTCTAACTGGCTTAGTGTTTCTCAAAAGGGAGGTGCACCCAATCAAAGAATCTAAACTCAAACACGGGGACCTGGCAAACGTACAATAGCTTCCTCGATGAACCGCATCTCAGAAAGCCAATCTGTTGTGTCAGCTTCTCAGTGTGGCGGCCCAGAGGAATAATGTTTGTGTTAATTTAATTTCCCGTCCAGCTTCTGAGGAGCACCAGGAGCTATATAAACTATTCTAAGATATTCTTCTGTGTATATAGGAGTGTGCCTATATATATATATATATATATATATATATATATATATATATATATATATATATATATATATATATATATATATATATATATATGTGTGTGTGTGTGTGTGTGTGTGTGTGTGTGTGTGTGTGTGTGTGTGTGTGTGTGTGTGTGTGTGTGTGTGTGTGTGTGTGTGTGTATGTGTGTGTGTGTGTGTGTGTGTGTATAGTACCTCACACACACACACACGCACAGATTATAGCTAAAACAGGAGTTGAATGTCAATGTCATTGAGGTCTATTACAGAGATGTCAGGGTAGACTGACGCCTGTCAGTCATCGCTTCTGGTGGGAATCTGCTTACTAGCTGCGGGGAAGCTGATTACTACCCACTAAGGACCTGCTTGCTATCTCGAGACAGGAATGATGTATAAGACAGAAATGAAACAGGTATATACAGCGGATGAGGTACTAATTATTGGTGTAACCAGTAAATAGGGAAGGAATGACAGGTATACCCAATAAATGAAGTAGGAATGACAGGTATATCCCATAAATGAGGTAGGAATGACAAGCATACTCAATGAGGTAAGAACGACAGGTATTCCCAATGAGACAGGTACGACAGGTACACTCAATGAAGTAGGAATGACAGGTATATCCAATCAACGAAACAGATAATGAAACAGGTATACCAAATCAACGAGGCAGACACAAAAGCTATACCCAATCAACGAGGTGGGTACGACAGATACACCCAAGTAATGAGAGAGAAATAAGACACAGGCCAGGGACCAGGCAAGTGTATACTCTCACCAACCCAAGCTTTCTCATTTCCAGTAAACAATCCAGCGCCTGGTAAACTGCGAACGCTATACTCCCAGTAATAAACACTGTTAATGGCCAGCGTCGAGAGTTACAAGCAATGTTGACATAGCAAATATTTCAGCAATTGTCAATAAAAATCATGTTTGACGTGACTAATGTGGGTTTGTGGCTTGTTAAAAGCAACAGTGTTAAATGTTGAATAAAAACGCTTTTTTTTATCAATAAAACCTGGAGTTTAAACATTACATATGTAAAAGATGGATGGGTAAAACGTGACGTAAAAAGGAAAACTAGTGTTTTGAAAATAAAACGGTGTGGAAAACCCATGATAGGAGAAAGTTACAATATGATGAAGTTATAATATGACGAACCCATGATATTACGAACCCTTGATATGACGAACCCATGATATGACGAACCCATGATATGAAAAACCCATGATATGAAGAATTCTTGATATGACGAACCCATGATATGAAGAACCCATGATATGATGAACCCATGATATGAAAAACCCATGATATGAAGAATTCTTGATATGACGCCCTGAATATGAAGCCCATATGATGAACCCATGAATACTGAAAAACCCAGTATGAAGAACTTGATAGAAAAACCCAATGATATGAAAAAACCCTGATGTGAGAACCCTGATAAGAAGAACCCATGATATGACAATCCATATGATAAGAACTGATGAAGCCCATGATCCTGAACCCATGATATGAAGAACCCATGATATGACGAACCCATGATATGAAGAACCCATGATATGACGAACCCATGATATGAAAAACCCATGATATGACGAACCCATGATAAGAAGAACCCATGATATGACGAACCCATGATATGAAGAACCCATGATATGAAAAAACCCGATGAAAAACCCGCCCATGATATGAAAAAAAAAAAAAAAAAAAAAAAAAAAAAAAAAAACCCGATAGACCCGAACCCATGATATGACGAACCCATGATATGACGAACCCATGATATGACGAACCCATGATATGACGAACCCATGATATGAAAAACCCATGATTCATATAAGGATCTGAAATTTAATCACAAAACAAAGTGATGAATATCAATGAATAACAATGAATATTAACGATAAATGTTAATCTTTAAGCAAAAACCAGACTCAATATTCACTTTAGATACGTCAACTTTTACACGTATTAAGATGACGGGAATATATACACCTAAAGGTGTATATCTCAGTGTATATTACTACTATTATTAGTAGTATACCATTTTACTACCAATATTACATCTGTTACTATCATCTCTGCTACTACTATTGTTACTACTATTACTATTACCATTGCTACTGCCACTACTATTTCTGTTATTACTATTATTACTGTTGTTATTAATACTATTACTACTATTGTTACTACTATTACTATTACCATTGCTACTGCTATTACTATTACTGTTATTACTATTATTACAGTTGTTACTACTACTATTACTACTATTGTTACTACTACTATTACTACTATTGTTACTACTATTATTACTACCATTGCTACTAATACTAATATTATTATTATTATTATTATTATTATTATTATTATTATTATTATTATTATTATTATTATTATTATTATTATTATTATTATTATTATTACTACCACTGTTACTATTACAACTATTAATATTACTACTATTACTACTACTATTTCTTCTACTACATACTACTGCTACTATTACTACTACGTAGTCAACGAGACACAGGTATATCTCACCAAGAGGTATATTTGTGTCTATACACTGAGATAAAAGAGAGGTGCGTATATCTGCGTATATACAGC
>NC_091365.1:1277500-1297500 GCF_038502225.1 Cherax quadricarinatus
TGAAGTGGAAGAGGAAAATAGGGAAGAAAGAGCAACTGTGAAAATATATCGAGAAAAGGAGTGAAGAGGCACAATTTAGATGAAAACCAGAACCGAGAGACGGCCGTCTTCTAAATCTATATCTAAGTTAGCCTAGGGTAGAAACCCGGGTTGCAAGACGGAGGATCGAGTCTCCACCATTCACTGCGCTGAGAGTCCTCATACTTAAATACTATAAAAAATAGAATACTAATATCTAGATTTCTAAACTAGAAGTCTGGTACAACTGGATACCTATTCTATCACTAGTAATTATGGTACAACCTGCTACCCCTCCACAGGTAATAATGGAAAAATAAGGTACCCTACCACAGGTAATGATGGAACAATAAGGTACCCACCATGGGTGATAATGGAACAATAAGGTACCCACCATGGGTAATAATGGAACAATAAGGTACCTACCATGGGTAATAATGGAACAATAAGGTACCCACCATGGGTAATAATGGAACAATAAGGTACCCTACCACAGGTAATGATGGAACAATAAGGTACCCTACCACAGGTAATGATGGAACAATAAGGTACCCCACCATGGGTAATAATGGAACAATAAGGTACCCACCATGGGTGATAATGGAACAATAAGGTACCCACCATGGGTAATAATGGAACAATAAGGTACCCTACCACAGGTAATGATGGAACAATAAAGTACCCTACCACAGGTAATGATGGAACAATAAGGTACCCCACCATGGGTAATAATGGAACAATAAGGTACCCACCATGGGTAATAATGGAACAATAAGGTATCCCACCATGGGTAATAATGGAACAATAAGGTACCCTACCACAGGTAATGATGTAACAATAAGGTACCCTACCACAGGTAATGATGGAACAATAAGGTACCCTACCACAGGTAATGATGGAACAATAAGGTACCCCACCATGGGTAATAATGGAACAATAAGGTACCCACCATGGGTAATAATGGAACAATAAGGTACTCACCATGAGTAATAATGGAACAATAAGGTACCCACCATGGGTAATAATGGAACAATAAGGTACCCACCATGGGTAATAATGGAACAATAAGGTACCCACCATGGGTAATAATGGAACAATAAGGTACCCTACCACAGGTAATGATGGAACAATAAGGTACCCTACCACAGGTAATGATGGAACAATAAGGTACCCCACCATGGGTAATAATGGAACAATAAGGTACCCACCATGGGTGATAATGGAACAACCAGCTAGGCCACCTGCACCTTTCCTACCCCGTGGCCACACTCCCAGCACCTTTCCAACCCCGTAGCCACCTTCCGCACCTTTCCCACCCCGTGACCACACCCTCCTCACCTTTCCCACCCCGTGGCCACACCCTCCTCATCTTTCCCACCCCGTGGCCACACCCTCCTCATCTTTCCCACCCCGTGGCCACACCCTCCTCATCTTTCCCACCCCATGGCCACACCTACACTCCTGGGTGCAAGGGTAGGCAAGGGTCTGCGTCGCGTCACATCATGTCAAACATTTGTCCGGCGGTGTGGGAGGCTGGCGTGGACCTCCCCCTCCCCAGCACTCAATTCTTGGTGATGAGTATTATGATAAGGATGAATTATAGCAATGAGTGAGTGGGCGTAATGGAGGTGGTGACCATAAGGAGAGACTTATGAGGTCTTTAGAGAATGTTGATTTGAATATATGGGAGTGTTCAGGCACTTGAAACTTCCTCAGGGCCGCTACTTTTATCTGACGATCGGTGACTGTGGAGGGAATACACAAATCCCAGCCGACACAACCCCCGAGCCAACACGAGCCCCCAGCCGGCACAAGCCCCGAGCCGACACGAAGGTAAACACAGGAACAGTAGTCAGGAGAAGGAAACTACAATCATGATTCTTGTCCTTAAAGAAAACAAGAGACTACAGGAGGGCGCAGCAGCATAAAACAAATGCATACACGAATTGTTTCAAACTCATTCAGCTCAAGGAGTGTTTGGATGCTCGAGACTCCGTCTACTAATCGCCAGACAGTAAGCCTTCTCTTGCAGCTAAACTTCGCTGGTGGAGAAATTTATGTGAGATGGAAATAAAAAGAATACAAGAGGAAAGTGGTCAGTAAGCCATGTTGAAGGCTAAATTGTGACCCCCGAGAAAACAAGGGACGCCAGAAGAGAGTAGCAATTCAAAAAAAAAAAATAATGTGAGAGGGAAAATAAAGGAGAGACAGAAGGAAAGTGCTAAATATAAGATACAGAGAGATACTTGGATCGTGGATGAAAGGAGCGGACGTCATAGAACAAAGAATTTCAACCCTCGTTAGCCGAGACTTTAAGAAATAGACAAAGAGAGGAATAAGATTGGTTCTGAAATACACAGAACCGAGGGGAGCGTAGTGAAGAGAGTGGGCGGACTGAGATGCTGCTCTCTACTGCCTTAAGAACCACTAAGATGAAACAAGATACACGTGAATTGTGTGAGATGCTTGAATGTAAGATAACGATACTGTAGACAAACATGATTACCAATCTCCAAGAGTAGAATTATAATCGAAAATTATATCGAAACCTTGAACGTCATGCAGGCAAATACAGGACTATAAATATATCTGAGGTTAGAGACCTCTTAGGAAGAATATTGATCTTTAGACGCGATATATAGCAGTGTAAAGATGGTTTATTGCGTAATATGGGCGGCAGAGGCACTTCTTGAAAAAGACCGAGTCGAAAATTCAATCAATCTTGAAATGAAATCTTAAAGACGCAATGTATAATCGAAGTCTGGTCTCCCAGCCGCAAAATGACAAGGTAAAAAGGGTAGTAGGCACCTTACCCCCGCGGCCTGTGGGTAAATCATGGTCCGGCTGATACAGTCATAACTACACGGCTAGACCAGACACACCGTGACAAAGGGCCCTCCACTCCTGACGGGGAGTAACTCACAGCCGACCCTGCCTCCTCCTCCTCCTCCTCCTCCTCCTCCTCCTCCTCCTTCCCTCTTCTCCTCCTCCCTCCTACTTCTCCTCTCCGGCATCACCAGTCCAGACTCCTCTGTCTTCTTTCACCAGCCTCGTAGATTACCTCTGATCAACATACATATTATTCAGTTTATTTATCACCTCTTTCTTCTTTTCTCTTCTATATTTAATTTTTGTTACCTTACACGGTGAGGATAGAAATATTTCCAAACAAAATCATTTCTTGTGTGTATGTTATAGGTCATCCTGAGAAATGGTAAATTCCAAGAAATAAGTAGTTCCAGCTCTGCTGGAACGAAGTCTGTGAAGCTATCGTAACTGTTAAATCCTCACTGGAATACTTGACGATATCCTCATCACCCTACTCCCCCTCAAGGGAGGTTCCTTGACGCTGGTGAGGGGCTCTTGATCCAGGGAATTGGATCTGTGCTCCGGTTCTCCCTGAATTGAGTCTGAATACCTTCCATCCCACCCACATGCGCTGTATAATCCTACGGGTTTAGCGCTCCCCCATGATTATGCTTATGCTCATCACCCTACGGAAGTTTCCCAGCTCAGGCTGATACATTTCAGCGCCTTGTAGGAGCACCATCCTGCGTGATGGAATGTGACTGGCAAAATACAGATAACTTCTCTGTAACTACCGTATAGAATAGGGTAGCAGCCCACTGATTATGTATCTAGTTTTTCTAAACTAGCTTTGCCTCTTTGTCTCCTCGTTTTCCTCCTCTTCCTCTTGTTCTGCCTCCTCTTTCTCATCTTCCTCTGGAGAGAGCCTTCTGCTTTACTATTCTCACCTTAAACACCTGGACAAGCCACGTTATCTTTCAATCCGAATAGAAGTAGATTCTTACCAGCAGATATCTTCGGTGTGGACCTCCAAACTCTGCTATCTGTCTGTCCCATGTACTCCCATATACTTTCATGCACTTCCATGTACTCCCATGCTCTTTCATGTACTTCCATGCTCTTCCATGTACTCCAATGCTCTTCCATATACTCCCATGCTCTCCCATGTACACCCATTCTCTTCCATATACTCCCATGCTCTTCCATGTACTCCCATGCTCTTCCACGTACTCCCACATGCTACTGTGTGCTCCTCCTCCACCGTTACCTCTGCTAGAAATGATGAAAGACCTTTAAATAAGAGGATAAAAGATTAGAACAATAGTCTAGTAGGGTAGGTTAGACATCTGGAACAGTCACAGTAACAAGTAACATCAGCAGTCTCTGCTGTTAGTGAGAGAGCAAAGACACTTCGTAGAGCAAACATTACTTGGGTCAAAGCTTCGTTCTGTGTCCCGGTAAAAGCTTATTCTGCGGCGTGAGATTTTTTTCTTTTTCAGCCCAGATTTTTTTTTTAATTCAGATTTGAAGGTTTGTTTTGGAGAGTATGTGGTTTATTTTAGCTATAACGAGAACAGGGTGTTGACAGAGGTGTTAGAGAGAGAGAGAGAGAGAGAGAGTCAGTTTACATAGTAACTAAGATCATAATTCGACATCACATTACTGACAACACAATACCCACAAGTCGATGGATACCACACATATGCAACACCTGGGTATCTCTACCCTCTCCTGAGTTGCATTCTCTTGTATTCCACTAAAGAAGCCTGCTGTACGGGCGAAACGTTTCGACAATAGAGATACCTATGTGTTGCACATGTATTCATCAAAATACATCTTAATCTAGAATTAAATACTCGAGAAATTATATAGTTTCATTTTAGTTAACAGAATTAAAATTTCAACACAGTTCTAACTAATATAGACACAAAGAACTATAGAATGTGTATATAAAATATATAGCGTAGCATTTTGAGCAAAGCAAGTTGGGTCTGGGCACAAAGATAGGCTATGTTAGGGAAAAGAACACAAGTGTAAATAATGTGGCATTTTATTGTGGCAACGTTTCGCTCTCCAGGAGCTTTGTTAAGCTTGACAAACCTCTTGGAGAACGAAACGTGCCACAGTAAAATGCCTAATTAGCTGCACTTGTGTCCTGTTACCTATTGTCGGCAATTCAACCAACGTTAATACAAGATAGGCTATGCAGCTCTAGCAACCTGAACTAAGACAAAGAACAAGATAGCACAACCAGGGTATAGATAAGATAGTTGTTTTGGGCAAGTTCAACAGTTCTGAGTTGAGATTCGTAAAACACTCATGCGTGTTGACCATATTAAGAAGGTGACTTTCCCACACCTGGCTTCCTGTCTTTGTTCCGCCTGTACGGCATGGCTCTGAATGTTAAGGAGTCGGGTCACAGTCCTCGCCCCCTCCTTCAGCTCACCTGTAGACTAATTCATTAGACACTGCTGTGGGTGAACGCCTGTGGGTGAACGAATTGAGTGAACAAATTTGGTGGCCATCTGGATGAACAACTTATTGACGATTTTGTTTAAAAATCATCTAATTCTTAATTGTTCTTGGGAGAGCACTGTGTCCTTTTCTGTGTTGTTGAGTTTTCCACAGGTCACTTTGCTTTCTTTCGTCAATTTTCGTGGGATTTTATAGACAGGATGAAGGTACATCACGTGAAAACCTTCATCATCTAGGAATCTCTTTTTGCTCACCAGGATGAGAGTAAGACACATGTGCAACATCTGGGTATATATATAAGCGCCAGGATTCTTTCTTTTGCTTCAGAATCTCCACGACTATGGTGCTGTTCGCACCTACTCCTAGGTTGAGGGACTGATTACCTCATCTTCTGTACATAGTTCTACTGTCTTCAAGTTATGTCCTAGAATTTGTATTGATAAAGCCACTGGATGGCGAAACGTCTACAATAAAGATACCCAGATGTTGCACATGTGTCTTACTCTCATCTTGTCGGTATTATATACCATTCGTACACAGCTCACCAGGATACACAAAATCTCGCTTTTATTTTTTACATGGTATAATCTGCCAGTCTATTGTTGGTGTGGACAGCCAGATCCAGCAAGACACACTCGTAAACCAGAGTACAATCTGATACTTCAAATCTGCACAAAATCTCTACCTTCTCCCCCCCCCAAGAGAAAGTAAATTCGAGTTATGCTTTAACCGTGAAAGAAAATTTAGTCAGTCTCGTTAATTTGAACGTTTTCTCTTCATAATAACATGAACGTCTCAGAACACTGGATGTTGTGCAAGCTTAACCTTACAGATTACTGCTTGAGCTTTGTATAATATATTTAATTAAAATTGTTGGTATTAGTTATTATTATTATTATTATTATTATTATTGTTATTATTATTATTATTATTATTATTATTATTATTGTTATTATTATTATTATTATTATTATTATTATTATTATTATTATTATTATTATTATTATTATTATTATCATTATTATTATTATTATTATTATTGTTATTATTATTATTATTATTATTATTATTATTATTATTATTATTATTATTATTATTATTATTATTATCATTATTATTATTATTATTATTATTATTATTATTATTATTATTATTATTATTATTATTATTATTATTATTATTATTATCATTATTATTATTATTATTATTATTATTATTATTATTATTATTATTATTATTATTACTATTATTATTATTATTATTATTACTATTATTATTATTATTATTATTATTATTATTATTATTATTATTATTATTACTATTATTATTATTATTATTATTATTATTATTATTATTATTATTATTATTATTATTACAAACTTGGAAAACACCAAAACATACTTCCTACCTCCAAAGCTCAAGTTCGACTAACAGGTGTCACACTCCAACAGAACATTTTTACACAAACTTCCTCAGTCTCCGAGGATCTCCCTCTAACAGCCACCTTCTTGCTCTTCCTCGAGTAGCTCTTTACACCTCTCATCCATCCTACATTTGTACACTCTTTGTACACCGTGTGTTCTCCTTTGGCCGCACCATCTAAACCGCTATTTGGATTGTTCATTATTTTCGTGTCAGCACCGCCACACCGTCTTCTATTGTCTTGAATAATTATTTCTGCATAATGTTATGTCTAGGTTGGGTTAGTGGCTTAAGCCTCACATGGACCAGTAGGCATGCTGCAGTGCTCCTTCTTTCTTTTGTTACTATTCTCCGCATAATATTCGCAACTCAAGTTATTCTTGGACATATTTCTTCCCCGCTGCTTTATTCGATGATCACTCACTTCAAACCCGAACTTAGGAGACTGACAATGGTCCAGCATAGAGCGAAACGTCGTCACAAAGTTCCTCTCCTAAGTGCGGATTTTTTGGTGAATTGTTCCAGCCACGGTATTCTGATTTATTGTTCCAGCCACTGTGTTGGGACTCATTGTTCCATCCACGATACTGTCAATTTCCATCTTTTTTTAGATAAACTGTGTAAATTCGTCAAACGGTGAAGGACACCGTTACAGAGAGAAACTATGCATGTCAAGACGTTTCGTCCGTGGACAGGCTTCTTTATTCTTCTTCGTTCATTGGCTATGTTTCACCCATATACAAAATCGTGACCACCACTAACCACTGATGCATTCCGCATTTTTGCATTTAAAAGAAAGAATATGGAATACATATTTGTGAAAAAGGGTTACCTAAGTAGAAATTCTAAGCGATATATAAAAAATGACAACTGAGTCAAAATAACATCCCAGTACAGCTTAATATATTAATTAGAATTATTGAAAAATATTCGATGGGTGCGTGAGCGTGTTAGGAGTGAGTGGAGGCAAATAGTTTTTATGACTTGACGTGCTGTTGGAGTGTGAGCAAAGTAACATTGATGAAGGAATTCAGGGAAAGAGGTTAGCCGGACTTGAGTCCTGGAGGTGGGAAGTACAGTGCCCCCACTCTGAAAGAGGGGTGGAGATACGTTGCAGTTTTTTTAACTGCAATGTAGGCATGCCTCTGGCGGGACAGTGATGGAGTGAATAATGATAGTGTTTCTTCTTTTTCGGGTCATCCTGCCTCGGTGGGAAACGGCAGATGTGTTAATAAAAGAAATCGAATGGTGAGATGATTCTGATGGTCACTGGTAAGAGGTAAAACTGTGAAGATCATACATGGGAATGAGCTGTAACGAAGTGAAGGGCTCTTGGGTCAAGAGCCCTTCACTAGAGTGAAGATTCTACCCTTCCATGAAGGGAGAGAAGGTGTAACTACTGTGTACACAGCATGGGAGACTTGTGGCATTCCATTGTCTTCTAAACTCGACAGAGTGAAGCCTGGTTGTTGTGGTCTGTGATACTACCATCGACAGCTTCACATCAATGAACAATTGGCTCACAGGTGAACGACGGCCATTTCCAATAACCGGTGGAGGTTACCCAAATGCAAGTACAAATGCTATTGTTGACTTGTGTCCTTTGTCCGTGTGAATGATGGCCGCACCTCGTAGCTATTGCGATGTGACCTCGCAAGTGGCCCTCTGATACTTGTTCTGTTACGTAAACAAACGCAGATGCAACAAATGTGTCAATTTTATTGTGGCGACGTTTCTCTCTTCAGGAGCTTTGTCAATTTAGTTGTATCTGTGTCCCCTTACCTAACATTGATTATAAAGTTAAACCCATGTGGATTTTTTAGACAAAAATTTAAAATTAAGTGCTCTTATCCTATTTCCTCTCATTTCAAAGTCAACATCTATCCAATATATCCTGAATATATTCCTGAATCCTCACTAGGATGAGACCCAGTCTGGTAACCCCCAGGTACCTATTTACTGCTAGGTGAACACTGGCAACTGGCCATTAAGTTTTGCCCCTGCCCACGATGCGACCCAAACCAATCCAATAACATCTTTGTAACGCGATTCACGAAATCGTTGTAACACGATTGCACTGGCCGGTCATTTTTAGGATTCACTAGCCACGAGTTCAAGCCTTACCCGTTCCGTGGCTCTTTTAACACCTAGGTACCTAATAACTGCTACATCAACATGGGTAAGCGGTGTAAGGAAACTTGCGCATTCATCTCGCCGTGCTCAGAATGTCTTGTAACAGTGAACAAACACCAAAACTCACACTTGTTGACAAGAACTTCTGGCAGTTTGGCAGACGCGTAGATCATCAAGCTAAATGCATATGCTCGTGCGCCACCGTCCACAGGATGGACATAGGATGCAGCAGAACCAGCCGGGTCGCTGCGGTGACAAAATCTAACACCCAGGTACCTACTTTCCAGCAATAAAAACAAGAGCAGTAGGTGTAAGAACACCTACCTACCTATCTACCTACCTACACGTCTTATTCCCGGTTCTTCATTTAAAAAACATTAACTTGGTGAGATACACACACACACACACACACACACACACACACACACACACACACACACACACACGCACACACACACACACACACACACACACACACACACACACACACATATATATATATATATATATATATATATATATATATATATATATATATATATATATATATATATATATATATATATATATATATATATATATATATATATATATATATATATATATATATATATATATATATATATATATATATATATATATATAATAGACAGCGAAATGCCCCTGGTAGAGCGTTGAGGTTTCTTCTTCGGTGGCAACATATATGGTGGCACCCCACTGTTTGTGTGGAGGTGGGAGGGGGAAAAAGGTGTGGTAGGGGGGTGGGAGGGGTATTTTGGAGGAGGAGGGAGAGGGGTAGAGGGTTGAGACACAGAGCTGGTCGACCACAATGCCTTCCTCAATGAGACATTTTGATATTCTGATATGTGTAGAGTTAAGGGTCAGCGTCTGTGTGTCTGGGTTGAATATTCATATATGGTAATGGCCACCATTAACTTGGTTAATAGCTTGTGCCTAGCTTTTGACATCTATAAAAGATGTGTTAGATGCGATGGCAGCATGGAACATGTGGCCGCATCACAGCTCCCACCAACATAATGCCCCCACTGTGAAAGAAGACCTACAAGGAAAGGGGGACGCACTTGCATATTCATGTTCCTCAGGTAGAAGAGCAATAATTTAAAGACACTGTTAATAAATGCGGTTTCTGTCGTTGTAGGGAGTAATTTTTACTAAACGAAATTAGGTTCACTTGCAGTGAGCTGCTACCCCCACTCCATGTATTTATACAGTGGGAAACATCTTTAGTGTACTGCCTATCCTTATCATACAGTAGTTTCGCAGTGGGAACACCAGCAGTGTGCTGCTGCTGCATGTGATATGTAGTGGGTACAAAAACTGTCTTTGTCGGTCATACACCAGGTGTATGTAAATGTACATGTATGTGTGTGTGTATACACACTGGTTTTAATTTTCTTGCCTTTGTATTTTGTTATCTACATGGGGTAGTGGATGCTGTAATGCTGGCGCTGGATTTTCCACGGAAGGTGTGTGTAAAACTTCTCAGCGTTGGTAGAAAGTGTGTTTTTTTAAGCTTCTTGCGGTAACTCTGGAATGGTTCACGAAGGAGGAAGTAACGTAAGAAAGGAGGAAAACTGCAGCAGGCCTACTGGCCGATCCTAGGCAGGTTCTTCTTAAGCCCAAACCCTTTCAAACTACAATACACAAGTAATACTACCGATGCTGATGCTGTTACTGCTACTACTACTATAACTACTACAACTACTACTACTGCTACCACTGCTGCTACTACAACTACCACCAGTACTACTATTTCTACTACTAGCAAAATAATAATGATAATAATAATAATAATAATAATAATAATAATAATAATAATAATAATAATAATAATAATAATAATAATAATAATAATAATAATAATATATGTATATAACTTCACACAAGGTTTTTTAAAGCACCAGACAAAATCAGCAGAATATAATTAAAACAATTATACAAGAATAACCATAGAATTTATTCCCTCATTGGAACTAGATGTTAGAGGCAATTATGCATCTAAATGGCAGATGAGATAGCTAAGTAACAAGAGGGTTACCAGCGAGTACTGCCTTTTATGAACACAGGAGGGCAGCACAAACAGGGAAAAAACAGTGGGTTCTAACAGGTTTTAAAACACACGATGGTAACATATACAGGGAAAATGAGTGTCATATCAACACATGAGAAAATCACGTACAGGGAGAAAAGCAAAGGAATGTGCAGTCAGTAACATTTAAACATACGAACGCCACATGCAGGGAAAATTAGAGGTGTTTAGGGGTGTTTAAGAACGTGAAAACAATACAGGCTGAAGAAAATACTTAGAAAAAACGCATTAAGAATACATTAAAACACGAGAGACAGTGACAGAGAGAGAGAGAGGAGAGAGAGAGAGAGAGAGAGAGAGAGAGAGAGAGAGAGAGAGAGAGAGAGAGAGAGAGAGAGAGAGAGATTTAGCTAAACTAAAACCTTTATAAATAAGGTCAAATGTGTGGACTTTATAAAGCCCACTGTATGGGTTTTAAGCCGGAACTTTTTAAAAACCCACCAATTACCTCCGTGTGTTTCTCTTGCCAATATACTTATCCACCTAAAAAAAATGCAAAAATATTGTGAATATACGAAACTCAACGCATATAAAAATCTCAAAAAAAAAAAAATGAAATATAGAATAAAAAAACTGATATACCTAGTGTGAAAATTAATTTTAATGATTTTCTTTCTGCCTTACAGTAAATATCATCAAAAAAATTAACTTAATAACCAGGGTGTCAGAACAGACAAGCTGGAAGTGTAAAAATGAGAGGAGAAGAGCGGCAGACAGGCAGACACTCACCTGGGGACGCACCTGCCGCTCATTCCTGAGTGGTTATGAAACTGTTGGCAGTGTGGTGGCAGTGGTTGTTATTGTGAGTGTTCTAAGTGGTAATGGAACTGCTGCTAGTGGTTGTTATTGTGAGTGTTCTGAGTGGTAATGGAACTGGCTGGTAGTGGTTGTTATTGTGAGTGTTCTGAGTGGTAATGGAACTGCTGCTAGTGGTTGTTATTGTGAGTGTTCTGAGTGGTAATGGAACTGGCTGGTAGTGGTTGTTATTGTGAGTGTTCTGAGTGGTAATGGAACTGCTGGTAGTGGTTGTTATTGTGAGTGTTCTGAGTGGTAATGGAACTGATGGTAGTGGTTGTTATTGTGAGTGTTCTGAGTGGTAATGGAACTGATGGTAGTGGTTGTTATTGTGAGTGTTCTGAGTGGTAATGGAACTGGCTGGTAGTGGTTGTTATTGTGAGTGTTCTGAGTGGTAATGGAACTGCTGCTAGTGGTTGTTATTGTGAGTGTTCTGAGTGGTAATGGAACTGCTGCTAGTGATTGTTACTGTGAGTGTTCTGAGTGGTAATGGAACTGGCTGGTAGTGGTTGTTATTGTGAGTGTTCTGAGTGGTAATGGAACTGCTGCTAGTGATTGTTACTGTGAGTGTTCTGAGTGGTAATGGAACTGGCTGGTAGTGGTTGTTATTGTGAGTGTTCTGAGTGGTAATGGAACTGCTGCTAGTGGTTGTTATTGTGAGTGTTCTGAGTGGTAATGGAACTGCTGCTAGTGGTTGTTATTGTGAGTGTTCTGAGTGGTAATGGAACTGCCGGTAGTGGTTGTTATTGTGAGTGTTCTGAGTGGTAATGGAACTGCCTGTAGTGGTTGTTATTGTGAGTGTTCTGAGTGGTAATGGAACTGCTGCTAGTGGTTGTTATTGTGAGTGTTCTGAGTGGTAATGGAACTGCTGCTAGTGGTTGTTATTGTGAGTGTTCTGAGTGGTAATGGAACTGCCTGTAGTGGTTGTTATTGTGAGTGTTCTGAGTGGTAATGGAACTGCTGGTAGTGGTTGTTATTGTGAGTGTTCTGAGTGGTAATGGAACTGCTGGTAGTGGTTGTTATTGTGAGTGTTCTGAGTGGTAATGGAACTGCTGCTAGTGGTTGTTATTGTGAGTGTTCTGAGTGGTAATGGAACTGCCTGTAGTGGTTGTTATTGTGAGTGTTCTGAGTGGTAATGGAACTGCTGCTAGTGGTTGTTATTGTGAGTGTTCTGAGTGGTAATGGAACTGCTGGTAGTGGTTGTTATTGTGAGTGTTCTGAGTGGTAATGGAACTGCTGCTAGTGGTTGTTATTGTGAGTGTTCTGAGTGGTAATGGAACTGCTGCTAGTGATTGTTACTGTGAGTGTTCTGAGTGGTAATGGAACTGGCTGGTAGTGGTTGTTATTGTGAGTGTTCTGAGTGGTAATGGAACTGCTGCTAGTGGTTGTTATTGTGAGTGTTCTGAGTGGTAATGGAACTGCTGCTAGTGGTTGTTATTGTGAGTGTTCTGAGTGGTAATGGAACTGGCTGGTAGTGGTTGTTATTGTGAGTGTTCTGAGTGGTAATGGAACTGCTGCTAGTGGTTGTTATTGTGAGTGTTCTGAGTGGTAATGGAACTGGCTGGTAGTGGTTGTTATTGTGAGTGTTCTGAGTGGTAATGGAACTGGCTGGTAGTGGTTGTTATTGTGAGTGTTCTGAGTGGTAATGGAACTGCTGCTAGTGATTGTTACTGTGAGTGTTCTGAGTGGTAATGGAACTGCTGCTAGTGGTTGTTATTGTGAGTGTTCTGAGTGGCAATGGAACTGGTGGTAGCATTGTCATCCTGACTGTTGTCACTCATGGTACATGGTGCATGGGGGAGGAACGAGTGGACTTGTCAGGAGACGGATCTCTGAAAGACGAGGTGAATTCTATTCTAGAATGGCAGAAGGGAAAAGAAAGGCATCTGTGGAAAGCTAAAAGCTTAAGTGTGGAAGCAAAATAATGGACTGCACCTGAGTATAGTGGTGCCAACACTATACTCCTGCAGAGGATGGTAGTGTACACCTGCAGAGGATGGTAGTATACACCTGCAGAGGATGGTAGTGTACACCTGAAGAGGATGGTAGTATACACCTGCAGAGGATGGTGGTATACACCTGCAGAGGATGGTAGTGTACACCTGCAGAGGATGGTAGTATACACCTGCAGAGGATGATAGTATACACCTGCAGAGGATGGTGGTATACACCTGCAGAGGATGGTAGTGTACACCTGCAGAGGATGGTAGTGTACACCTGCAGAGGATGGTAGTATACACCTGCAGAGGATGGTAGTGTACACCTGCAGAGGATGGTAGTGTACACCTGCAGAGGATAGTAATATACACCTGCAGAGGATGGTAGTGTACACCTGCAGAGGATGGTAGTGTACACCTGCAGAGGATGGTAGTATACACCTGCAGAGGATGGTAGTGTACACCTGCAGAGGATGGTAGTATACACCTGCAAAGGATGGTAGTGTACGCCTGCAGAGGATGGCAGTGTGCACCTGCAGAGGATGGCAGTGTACACCTGCAGAGGATGGCACTGTACACCTGCAGAGGATGGCACTGTACACCTGCAGAGGATGGTAGTGTACACCTGCAGAGGATGGTAGTGTACACCTGCAGAGTATGGCAGTGTACACCTGCAGAGGATGGTAGTGTACACCTGCAGAGGATGGTAGTGTACAATTGCAGTGGATGGCAGTGTACACCTGCAGAGGATGGCAGTGTACACCTGCAGAGGATGGTAGTGTACACCTGCAGAGGATGGTAGTGTACACCTGCAGAGGATGGCAGTGTACACCTGCAGAGGATGGTAGTATACACCTGCAGAGGATGGTAGTGTACACCTGCAGAGGATGGCAGTGTACACCTGCAGAGGATGGTAGTGTACACCTGCAGAGGATGGTAGTGTACAATTGCAGTGGATGGCAGTGTACACCTGCAGAGGATGGCAGTGTATACCTGCAGAGGATGGCAGTGTACACCTGCAGAGGATGGTAGTGTACACCTGCAGAGGATGGTAGTGTACACCTGCAGAGGATGGCAGTGTACACCTGCAGAGGATGGCAGTGTACACCTGCAGAGGATGGTAGTGTACACCTGCAGAGGATGGTAGTGTACACCTGCAGAGGATGGCAGTGTACACTTGCAGAGGATGGTATTGTACACCTGCAAAGGATGGTAATGTACACCTGCAGAGGATGGCAGTGTACACCTGCAGAGGATGGTAGTGCACACCTGCAGAGGATGGTAGTGTACACCTGCAGAGGATGGTAGTGTACACCTGATGAGGATGGTAGTGTACACCTGCAGAGGATGGCAGTGTACATCTGCAGAGAATGGCAGTGTACACCTGCAGAGGATGGTAGTGTACACCTGCAGGGGATGGTAGTGTACACCTGCAGAGTATGGCAGTGTACACCTGCAGAGGATGGTAGTGTACACCTGCAGAGGATGGTAGTGTACACCTGCAGAGGATGGCAGTGTACACCTGCAGAGGATGGTAGTGTACACCTGCAGAGGATGGTAGTGTACACCTGCAGAGGATGGTAGTGTACACCTGCAGAGGATGGAAGTGTACACCTGCAGAGGATGGTAGTGTACACCTGCAGAGGATGGTAGTGTACACCTGCAGAGGATGGTAGTGTACACCTCCTGCAGAGGATGGTAGTGTACACCTTCTGCAGAGGATGGTAATGTTAACCTGCAGAGGATGGTAGCGTACACCTCCTGCAGAGGATGGTAGTGTACACCTAGTGCAGAGGATGGTAGTGTACACCTCCTGCAGAGGATGGTAATGTTCACCTCCTGTAGAGGATGGTAGCGTACACCTCCTGCAGAGGATGGTAATGTACACCTCCTGCAGAGGATGGTAGTGTACTCCTCCTGCAGAGGAGGGTAGCGTTCACCTCCTGCAGAGGATGGTAGCGTACACCTCCTGCAGAGGATGGTAATGTACACCTCCTGCAGAGGATCGTAGTATACACCTCCTGCAGAGGATGGTAGCGTTCACCTCCTGCAAGGGATGGCAGCGTACACCTCCTGCAGAGGATGGCAGTGTACACCTTCTGCAGGGGATGATAGTGTACACTTCCTGCAGAGGATGGTAAAGTTCACATGCAGAGGATGGTAACGTACACCTCCTGCAGAAAATGGTAATGTTCACCTGCAGAGGATGGTAGCGTACGCCTCCTGCAGAGGATGGTAGTGTACACCTCCTGCAGAGGATGATAGTGTACACTTCCTGCAGAGGATGGTAATGTTCACCTCTTGCAGAGGATGGTAGTGCACACCTCCTGCAGAGGATGGTAGTGTACACCTCCTGCAGAGGATGGTAATGTTCACCTGCAGAGGATGGTAACGTACACCTCCTGCATAGAATGGTAATGTTCACCTGCAGAGGATTGTAGCGTACACCTTCTGCAGAGGATGGTAGCGTACACCTGCAGAGGATGGTAACGTACATCTCCTGCAGAGGATGGTAGCGTACACTTCCTGCAGAGGATGGTAGCGTACACCTCCTGCATAGGATGGTAATGTTCACCTGCAGAGGATGGTAGCTTACACCTCCTGCAGGGGATGGCAGTGTGCACCCCCTGCAGAGGATAGTATTGTACACTTCCTGCAGAGGATGGTAGTGTACATCTCTTGCAGAGGATGGTAATGTACACCTCCTGCAGAGAATGGTAGCGTACACCTCCTGCAGAGGATGGTAGCGTTCACCTCCTCCAGAGGATGGTAGTGTACACCTACTGCAGAGGATGGTAACGTTCACCTGCTACAGAGGATGATAGTGTACACTTCCTGCAGAGGATGGTAATGTTCACCTCTTGCAGAGGATGGTAGTGTACACCTCCTGCAGAGGATGGTAGTGTACACCTCCTGCAGAGGATGGTAATGTTCACCTCCTGCAGAGGATGGTAGCGTACACCTCCTGCAGAGGATGGTAGTGTTCACCTGCAGAGGATGGTAGTATACACCTCCTGCAGAGGATGGTAGTGTATACCTCCTGCAGAGAATGGTAATGTACACCTGCAGAGGATGGTAGTATACACCTCCTGCAGAGGATGGTAGTGTATACCTCCTGCAGAGGATGGTAGTGTGCACCTCCTGCAGAGGATGGTAGTGTACACCTCCTGTAGAGGATGGTAGTGTACACTTCCTGCAGAGGATGGTAGTGTACACCTCCTGCAGAGGATAGTAGTGCACACCTCCTGCAGATGATGCTAATGTACACTTCCTGCAGAGGATGGTAGTGTACACCTCCTGCAGAGGATGGTAGTGTACACTTCCTGCAGAGGATGGTAATGTTCACCTACAGAAGATGCAACAAAGATAGATTCTCGTATCGTAATATTTATCTGCCTGCTAATTTTATTGCCTTCTTCCTGATACATGTTTAGCGCTTACAGTGGTCGCTTTATGAGGTGTAACGGCTGAAGAGCGAGTCCTGTGTGTGTGTATGTGTGATGACCATGCTAGTGCAGCAGGATCATCACACAAGATCATCAGGGAGGCCCTTGGTGTTCATCAGCCTTGACTATAAACACTCTAGGATCGTCCCTTTTACTGCTGCTATCGTCTTGTGATTATGAATAATGCAAAGGTGCCTTATACATGAGATGTGAGGTCACATATCTGTGGGAGTCGTGGAAGAAGGAATTATTATTGGCATACCAAGGACACTAAGGACCAGAATCAAGTCTTGGTCTAGTTACTTTAGCGTGCTTAGTGGTCTCCCACCCACTGGTTTACATGTAGTGGTTGATGAACTCCCACACCCACTAGTTAGGGTGATTCAGGGGGTCTGGGAGGTACAGTGGTCATGAACAGGCGTTGATTATTGAGGACATGTATAAACCAAAAATTATGTCATTTCTTGTAACTTTTTAATAGGTGGGTGTCCAGGTGTGTGTCTCCGTCAGGTGGGTGTCCAGGTGTGCCTCCGTCAGGTGGGTGTCCAAGTGGGTGCGCACGTCAGAAGCAAGACTCCCTTCTTTATTATGGTGCTCGTTCAGTAAAGTATCTTAGTTACCACACAATCACTCAGGTGCGTCGTAATGACGCCAGAGGAAGCATACTGCCGACGTAAGAACCCGCAGCTAAGTAGGTGATTTCCGCTGGTGAGGAGTTAGACAGAGAGCTACAGGTGTGCTCTGGCTGACCTTCACACTCTACGGTATTCACGGTGAGAGGTTACACCTATAGAAGAACCATACGACACCTGGGGAAGGGAAGGAAAGTCAGGATTTCTTGGGTCAACGGACCTTCATCAAGGACACTCCCTCAAAGGAAGTCTCCACGAAACAGAAAGTAGATGAAAGGGAGTCAAAAATAAATTTTGATGATAGATAATAAGAGTGTATATTGCTTTAACTTTTCTAGAATTTAAAACACATGGAATGAAAACTGTCTCATTTCCCAGACACTAGGAATTTTCTGATTATTTTCTTATGAACAAGACATTCGCTGGTACAACATAATATACTCTTCACATCCACAAAACAATGTAAAACTTACAAAGAAAAAATAAACACATTAGAACGAAGTTTATTCAAACTAATTAGAGAATATATGGAAAATGTGAGAATATACCAGGGAACGGGTGGGGTTTGTACCCCTGGCGAGTGAGAATACACTGGGAAAGTGAGGATAGTAGGAGACGTGTGGTCTACCAGAGTTAGTGAAGTGTCTTGTGTGATGTGTTCTCACAGCTGAAAATTTATTTATTGCCGTGTCTTGGTCTTCCAGTAAAACGTAGGTATTTTGAACCTATTATGCCGAACCTCAAAAGATTAACCATTATCACCATCACTACTTCTTGTTCGGTAGTCGAAGTATACCATAAATATAACTGCTACTTCCACAACCATCACTACCACAACCACTACCACTATCAACATTAACTAGTCCCCACCAGCTATTATTCTTCTCCCACGTTCCCTGCAAACATAGCTTAAAACACTGCCGGAAGAACGAGTGCTGAACGTCAGGAGTCATGTGGGAGCGGCTGGGAGAGCATATGGCCCGACACACCTCAGCCGGTGCAGCGACTTCGTAAACACCATCAGGAGCTGCCACTTTAAGCAAGACTGTAGGAGGATAGCCACTTCCTGTTAGCAGGTCAAGATACGTGAAGGAACGACGATCATCCTGTCAAGACAAACTGATGACATTTGCTATCCATTTTTTTTAAAGGTTTAAAAGGCATTATTTAGCTCCTGCTTTAAGGGTTACAGTGGACACCTTGGCAGCGTCCAGTGGAGTTTCCCAGCGTCTCTCTTACTTTACTTTCAATAAAAATATATGTAAACTTTTCCCCATTTGCATAAAGTAATTAATCAATAAATAGATATAACATGTTTTCTATTTTTAAATAATTTTTTCTCCTCGATAGACTCACAAATTTTGACTAGGTCTGTTGTTCACCAACAGTACTAGAAGAAACAGAAGGAAACAGAACAAACAGATGACTCGACGTTTAATTATTCAACACTGCCAGAGTTGAGAGGTGAAACAGACCACAGAACGACTCAGCACACACACAAACAGTACATGGCATCAATAAAACGACGTATCTCCAGATGAAATCAGTCAATTGGATGTTTGGAAGCTGCGAACCCAGGAATCGAAGCTCAAACCCAAAGACTCACGTGGTTAATCACACACACACACAGGTTGATGCTGGAGGCTGCTGCTGCTGCTGCTGCCGCCGCTGCCGCCGCCGCTGCCGCCGCCGCCTCCGCCGCCGCCGCCGCCGCCGCCGCCTCCACCGACAACATTAGCCAAGCCTTTGTGTTGCCCGTCTGCAGCATTCAAGCTCCGTGCAATCTCCCAGAGGATGCAATAAGTATCCCCATCCTCCACGTGTAATTATATTATTCCCTAGATACGAAACATATATATGTATATATATATATATATATATATATATATATATATATATATATATATATATATATATATATATATATATATATATATATATATATATATATATATATATATATATATATATATAAACAGATGAATAGGAACTCTCCCAGCTCGTTAAAGAGCTCAATACACGTAACAGAGCATGCCGGTGGGCGTGCAAAGCAGGGACATGGGCGTCAACGCCCACACAGCCTTCCCTGTCCACTGGCAAGCACTCACTCCCGTCGCGGTTCGACGCCCACCGTAGCTAGAGTGTGGGTGGTGGTCCGCTCTGCCCTCCTACGCTCTCTCTTGCCCTCTCTCCTGCCTCTTAGACTCCCTCCAGCCCACTCCCA
>NC_091365.1:1302500-1320000 GCF_038502225.1 Cherax quadricarinatus
GGATGAGTGGAACAAACTCCCGAGTACAGTTATAGAGGCTAAAACGTTGTGTTGTTTTAAAAATAGGTTGGATAAATACATGGGTGGGTGTGGGTTGGTGTGAGTTGGACCTGACTAGCTTGTGCTAGTAGTTCAGATGCTGTGCTCCTCCCTTAAGTGAATTTGACTGATCTGACTAGGTTAAGGCATTGGCTTAAGCCAGTGGGAGAATTGGACCTGCCTCGCATGGGCCAGTAGACCTGCTGCAGTGTTCCTTCTTATGTTCTTATATTCTTATGTACTTGATAACTACCCACCTGTTATAAAGAAACACAAAGTCACAATACCGTGACTGGAACAATACACAGATAACCCACACACAGGAGACTGAAACAATTACGACGTTTCAGTCCGCCTTGGGATATTAGTTAGACGTAAAACTCGTGCAACCAAGACTCACTAATTGTTGTAGGTTAGACTGTGTTACTCTGAAGGTTGTTGATTGGTATGTACAAGGTTGTTGATTGGTATGTACAAGGTTGTTGATTGGTATGTACAAGGTTGTTGATTGGTATGTACAAGGTTGTTGATTGGTATGTACAAAGTTGTTGATTGGTATGTACAAGGTTGTTGATTGGTATATACAAGGTTGTTGATTGGTATGTACAAGGTTGTTGATTGGTATGTACAAGGTTGTTGATTGGTATGTACAAGGTTGTTGATTGGTATGTACAAGGTTGTTGATTGGTATGTACAAGGTTGTTGATTGGTATGTACAAGGTTGTTGATTGGTATGTACAAGGTTGTTGATTGGTATGTACAAAGTTGTTGATTCGTATGTACAAAGTTGTTGATTCGTATGTACAGAACACTGTTAAAATTATATTCTTTCTGGTAAGTATATTTCTTCACAAAGAAAATAAAACAATGGTGATAGAATGCGTTCATTGCTTGTTGATTCCCTCTAGACGCCTGCGCGTATACGCTCAGGACGCCATTTTGTCTTAATTTTCACGAGCCATTATATTTATACTTTAAATTTTCCTCATCTGTGATAGTTTTGTATAAAAAAAATAGTTTCCATGACTTTTGAAATGACCCCCTGTGTGTGTGTGTGTGTGTGTGTGTGTGTGTGTGTGTGTGTGTGTGTGTGTGTGTGTGCGTATCGAAGGAATTTTTTTGCATATGCTCATGATATTTAAGTACAATATACTAAGTATTCTTTTTTCATTATGGAGTATAATTTTCTCCAGGTTGGCGATAAGATAAAGATTCATGACTCCCCGACAAGTTTCCCACGTCAGGCCCGACCCTCGCCTATCACCCGAAATAATTGATAACATCATACACCACTGAGTATCTGATTCTCCAGTATCGACGATATTCACTTTTTTAAAAGAGGTTTGATAAGAATCTTTCGTGTGGGGTAATCTAGGGTGAGAAAGAGCTCTCTTTCTTTCTTTCTCTCTCTCTCTCTCTCTCTCTCTCTCTCTCTCTCTCTCTCTCTCTCTCTCTCTCTCTCTCTCTCTCTCTCTCTCTCTCTCTCTCTCTCTCTCTCTCTCTCTCTCTCTCTCTCTCTCTCTCTCTCTCTCACCTAGATAGTACACGATAGTTCTTGATTCCAGAAAGTAGATAGCTCTTCTCAGTAGACATCCTAGGTCTGGACTTCCCAGTCTTCCGCTATCTGGCTTTCCCATGTACTTCCATTTCTCTCTCTCTCTCTCTCTCTCTCTCTCTCTCTCTCTCTCTCTCTTAGACTCTAGCTCCCGTCACACTGACACTCTCACAACAGTCCCACCCTCCTCGTCCTCTCGCTAGCGCTACTTGCTCTGGATGCGTATTTATGGACGCATTGAAATCACCAGCCCTGCTATTGGTAGCAATTAGCCACGATTAACTAGCACGATATCAACGATTTAGGAGAGCTCCCTCATTGAGCTCCTCTGACATAGCCAACGGTGGACTCATTTATATATTATTATGTTTCTATACAGCATACAATGGCTTTCTAATGGATCTCCTTGTGTTATGGCTTAATTATGGCTTACCGTTATGTCTTGTCATTGTTCGCCTGAGCAGTTTGAGAAAGAGTGGGCATGATTCTCTTATCGCGAAGCTTATCGGGTGATATCTCAATGTTTATCACGGTAATTATTATTATTCTGCATACACCGTTTATCATTCCCCGTTTCGCAATAATTATAACCGTAAGATGCTAACAGTAGACTGTCCGTTTAATGACTTCATTGTATCTAAATAATTTTCATTATTTTTATGAAAAATAGTAAAGCAAGAATATTTAAGTTAATTGTGATATTACGTTAAAGTTAAGAAGATTGGTATTTCGGCTTCGACTAAAGCCCTCTTCAGTTTTTTATATAAAAAGATTTCATTTGTAATTAAAAATACACTAAGCTATTTTTTCTCCTTGTGAGTTTGTTAAAACTAACGTTTCACGACGTTTCGCCCATAGCAGGGTGAGGATGTATACACCTAGAGGTGTATCCTTACCTTAATGCCAGTTTTAAGGTGTAAACGTATTCCTGACTGATGATTTAAACGTGGCATGCAGACTTAACCTTCGTGTAGTCAGTAGGCTTGAAACCCCAGCCACCAACTAACCAGTGGAGCTTCGTCGACGTGCTGAGCGAAACGTAGTCTATATATAAGCCTGTTTAACATATGGTAACACCCAAACAAAAGGTTAATATATAGACATAATAAATCGTAGTGTACACACTAATAAAATAACAGACTGATAATTCTCGACTAACCCACAATTTATAAAATAGACGACTTTTGGGTCCGACCTGAACCATAATAAAGTCACCATTAATAATGGCATTGCGACTTTTATTCTTTACAGTGATAATAAAGATATGATCATTTTTCCCATTATTAATGGTGGTAATAACGTAGGCAGGTCGAGGACAAGGTGAAAGTAATGTTATCTTCATTGACCACCTCATTTGCGACACAATATCGTTTGAGTACGACTCGTTAGGTGACCCTTGAAGGAAAGGGCTAACTGATAGTGAAAGGCTCGTGATCCAAGAGCGAGGAGTGGGGAAGAGGTGAATATTTGTTAACCAGCCGAAATGATAATAGAAAAGGAAGGCTATTAACATCATCAGTACTAACAGGAAGTATAATATGTTAAAATTATACGTGCGACAAGCAATTGTAGAACGTATCTGTTGGTATTATAAAGGCGCAAGTCTTAATGGTGCTTAAAACTGTATTAAACTAGAGTCGAAGATGTGGAGATAGCAACATAAATTATTATGTATGTTTTCCTCTCTCTCTCTCTCTCTCTCTCTCTCTCTCTCTCTCTCTCTCTCTCTCTCTCTCTCTCTCTCTCTCTCTCTTCGTTTTAATTTGTAGTCTCTGCTGTTGTTGTCTATTACTAATGATAAACATTTATTTATCTCTTGAGGGTTGAGTAGGAGGTTGGTTGTTGAGGTTATGTTTATGGGGGAACCCCAGACATGGCGTTAGAATTGCAGATTGTGTGGATCTTAGGAGTGTTAGATACTGCTTAGCGGGGGACTGCAGATTCTCAAGGGTTATGTTGATGCCACTACAACCTCTTAAGAAAAGGACTGAAAACCATTATGAGTTAAGTCATGACTATAGGATCCTCTTTATCTACGTTATACACCTCTGGATCCTCTTTAGTTAAAATACAAACCTCTGGATCCTTTTTAGTTAAAATATAAACCTCTGGATCTTCTTTAGCTAAGTTAAAAACTTCTGGGTCCTCTTTAGCTAAGTTATAAACCTCTGGATCCTCTTTAGCTAAGTTATAAACCTCTGGATCCTCCTTAGCAAAGGATTCAACCCCCGAGGGCCTAGCTGAGCCCATAACGCAATAAACCCCTTGTTTATGGGACGCCAAAACTAACTCATGAGTTGATGGTCTGCTGGCCACGTTGTATTATGCATGGTGAGTGCCTTTTATGTGGCTGTTGGTACCTCGCCATGTTTCAACCGGCTACATGGAACCCTGACACCAGCCACCTTCACTATTTGGTTCCACTAAGTTATGGTGGCTCCCGGTCCCGTGTAAAGTCTTTTCTATTATTTACGTCTATAATATTACAGTAATAACTTTCAGCGAGCCCAACGTTGCATCTCTATAAGAATAAGACTTGATGTTTTATATAATTCTTGTTATCTAGCATAAAATTTGCTATTAATTATAAGACTTGCTATAATTAATATATATATATATATATATATATATATATATATATATATATATATATATATATATATATATATATACATATATATATATATATATATATATATATATATATATATATATATATATATATATATATATATATATATATATATATATATATATATATGCAAGGAATTCGCAAGAGCAGGCGAAATATACACAAACACTGATCTCTGGCTGGGTAGACTGGTAAAGCACTGCGTACCTTGTTCCAAGGTTCGTAGGTTCGTAGGTTCGAGTCTCCTTCAGTCAGAGATCAGTGTTTATATATATATATATATATATATATATATATATATATATATATATATATATATATATATATATATATGAATATATATATATATATATATATAGATATATATATATGTATATATATATATATATATATATATATAATATGAATATTTCCTTTGGTTTATATAAATTAGATCCATTTATAATTAATAGAATTTGGGAAGAATTTAATAATACACTGGACAAATAAATACCTTGGGGGTGAGTTGTGCAAAGGACCTATCCAAGTTGGCTCGCCGCGCGTCACGTGTTTAACCGTTGTGGGATCTGATAGTGAGGTGCTGGCCGGACCCCTTATATAGCTTCCTTGGATGCTTCACTTTCATAGTTCCTTGATAATGTGAGTAGTCACGAAAGCGCTTGGAATTTCTCTATTCTTTCAGAGTGGTTGTTTTGCATATTTTGAAATCACCTGTTTACTGTGATCTTATTGCATATATCTATATATATATATATATATATATATATATATATATATATATATATATATATATATATATATATATATATATATATATATATATATATATATATATATATATATATATATATATATATATATACACATATATAACCCTTCTTCCCTCCTGGAGTTTACCTGGAGAGAGTTCCGGGGGTCTACGCCCCCGCGGCCCAGTCTGTGACCAGGCCTCCTGGTGGATCAGAGCCTGATCAACCAGGCTGTTGCTGCTGGCTGCACGCAAACCAACGTACGAGCCACAGCCCGGCTGGTCAGAAACCGACTTTAGGTGCTTGTCCAGTGCCAGCTTGAAGACTGCCAGGGGTCTGTTGGTAATCCCCCTTATGTATGCTGGGAGGCAGTTGAACAGTCTCGGGCCCCTGACACTTACTGTATGGTCTCTTAACGTGCTAGTGACACCCCTGCTTTTCATTGGGGGGATGTTGCATCGTCTGCCAAGTCTTTTGCTTTCGTAGTGAGTGATTTTCGTGTGCAAGTTCGGTACTAGTCCCTCTAGGATTTTCCAGGTGTATATAATCATGTATCTCTCCCGCCTGCGTTCCAGGGAATATAGGTTCAGGAACCTCAAGCGCTCCCAGTAATTGAGGTGTTTTATCTCCGTTATGCGCGCCGTGAAGGTTCTCTGTACATTTTCTAGGTCAGCAATTTCACCTGCCTTGAAAGGTGCTGTTAGTGTGCAGCAATATTCCAGCCTAGATAGAACAAGTGACCTGAAGAGTGTCATCATGGGCTTGGCCTCCCTAGTTTTGAAGGTTCTCATTATCCATCCTGTCATTTTTCTAGCAGATGCGATTGATACAATGTTATGGTCCTTGAAGGTGAGATCCTCCGACATGATCCAGAGACTGATACACATTCTTGGTCATCCATATTCTGCTCTGTCTTCTGTAAATACCCACACCAACTCTTCATCAGTACCTAAGTCGCTGCTGCTAGAGGCTTCCACATAGCCGTCACAACCTGGCTGATCAGGCACCTGCTCCAGGTAGTGATCCAGGTTCCTTTTGAAAACTTTTTTTTTCCGGTGATTTTTCCGATATCTGCTGGGTGAAGAGTCTTGGGCCACGCATGTTCACACAGTCTTCTCTTATTGTTATTATTGCGATATTTCCCATCCGCTGCTAGACAGTTGAAGAGTCTTGGGCCACGCATGTTCACACAGTGTTCTCTTATTGTTATTATTGCGATATTTCCCATCCGCTGCTAGACAGTTGAAGAGTCTTGGGCCACGCATGTTCACACAGTGTTCTCTTATTGTTATTATTGCGATATTTCCCATCCGCTGCTAGACGGTTGAAGAGTCTTGGGCCACGCATGTTCACACAGTGTTCTCTTATTGTTATTATTGCGATATTTCCCATCCGCTGCTAGACAGTTGAAGAGTCTTGGGCCACGCATGTTCACACAGTGTTCTCTTATTGTTATTATGGCGATATTTCCCATCCGCTGCTAGACGGTTGAAGAGTCTTGGGCCACGCATGCTGGCATGGTGATCCTTGAAATTCCTGCTATACGTGGCTTTATCCTCTCATTTATAAGTATTTATTTCACTCAAGTCTGCATTGTCTCTGAGATTTTCAACTCACTATCGTGAATAAGATTTAATAAAATGATCCATAATTTCCACAGATGACGCGTCGCATTTCGAAATCTGTCTTCACGATTTTAATCAATGATTTATTTCATGGCCACAATTCGATAAGGTAAAACTGCATTATAGATTTTTTTTAGTGTGTGTGATAGCTGCCTTAAATCATGAATTTCTGCGCGACCATTTACACCCACCAACAGCTCTGTAAGACTGAATCTAAATTTCGTACTGTTGATAATGAGTGGGGGTGAAATGTGTTGCATGGCCTTAATTAGAACAACGTTTCGCTCTGTGTAGAACATTAACTAATTAAGCACCATATTTTTCTAGTTATTTTAACCTTCATCATAATAATGAAAATAAGATACCAGAAATTTGCTTGTAACAGATAAGTGAACTGAAGATATAAGTCCAAATGTACTCCTGAAAAAACCTTTTGGGGCCTATTTCCTAGGTCTTTTGTGTATTCATATGACTCAAGAAATCGTAATGACACGATTGCAAACAAACCATACCCCCGGCCGGGATTGAACCCGCGGTCATAGACTCTATGACCGCGGGTTCAGTCCCGGCCGGGGGTATGGTGTGTATTCATATGCTTTTGCACTGACCTCCACTGGATGGATATGGAGTGAACGATGATCTAGCGACTACGGTGGCAAAATCTAGTCATTTCCAGAAGTCATTCGCTGTTAGTCCTTTCAGAAGGAATGGAAAAGGATGTAGTTTGATGGTGAAGGATTCTTGATCCCTGAAACTAGAGGTATCTGGCGTCTATCCAACCTTTCCACTTTACCCAGGGTTGAGCCCAGATCCATTGGTTGTGAGCTACGACTTAAGAACACATAGAACTGAACCTACGATAGGGGGGAACCTAATTTCTTTACATGCTCTGTCCTTGCTCATGCGCTAACTGATTTCACCACTCGCTCAGAAACCGGACGGTGGATCGAGCCTGCACTCCCCTCATAACACTGAATGAACCCACACGGGTCTAGTTCTCGATGAAACAGTTATGTGAGGTGTCAATGACACACTGACCCAGGCCTCACGACTCCCCTTGTGGAGCAGTGAGGTGTCAGTGACACACTGACCCAGGCCTCACGACTCCCCAGGTGGAGCAGTGAGGTGTCAGTGACACACACTGACCCAGGCCTCACGACTCCCCTGGTGGAGCAGTGACGTGCCAGTGACACACACTGACCCAGGCCTCACGACTCTCCTGGTGGAGCAGTGAGGTGTTAGTGACACACACTGACCCAGGCCTCACGACTTCCCTGGTGGAGCAGTGACGTGTTAGTGACACACACTGACCCAGGCCTCACGACTCCCCTGGTGGAGCAGTGACGTGTTAGTGACACACACTGACCCAGGCCTCACGACTTCCCTGGTGGAGCAGTGACGTGTCAGTGACACACGCTGACCCAGGCCTCACGACACACGCTGACCCAGGCCTCACGACTTCCCTGGTGGAGCAGTGACGTGTCAGTGACACACGCTGACCCAGGCTCACGACTCCCCTGGTGGAGCAGTGAGGTGTCAGTGACACACACTGACCCAGGCCTCACGACTTCAGTGACCAGTGACACACACTGACCCAGGCCTCACGACTCCCCTGGTGGAGCAGTGACGTGTCAGTGACACACACACTGACCCAGGCCTCACGACTGGTGGAGTAGTGAGGTGTCCCAGACCCAGCCTCACGACTCCCCTGGTGGAGCAGTGAGGTGTCCACATACTGACCCAGGCCTCACGACTTCCCTGGTGGAGCAGTGACGTGTCAGTGACACACACTGACCCAGGCCTGACTCCCCTGGTGGAGCAGTGACGTGTCAGTGACACACACACTGACCCAGGCCTCACGACTTCCCTGCAGTGACACACACTGACCCAGGCCTCACGACTCAGCAGTGAGGTGTCAGACTGACCCAGGCCTCACGACTTCCCTGGTGGAGCAGTGACGTGTCAGTGACACACACTGACCCAGGCCTCACGACTCCCCTGGTGGAGCAGTGACGTGTCAGTGACACACACACTGACCCAGGCCTCACGACTTCCCTGGTGGAGTAGTGAGGTGTCAGTGACACACACTGACCCAGGCCTCACGACTCCCCTGGTGGAGCAGTGAGGTGTCAGTGACACACACTGACCCAGGCCTCACGACTTCCCTGGTGGAGCAGTGACGTGTCAGTGACACACACTGACCCAGGCCTCACGACTCCCCTGGTGGAGCAGTGACGTGTCAGTGACACACACTGACCCAGGCCTCACGACTCCCCTGGTGGAGCAGTGACGTGTCAGTGACACACACTGACCCAGGCCTCACGACTCCCCTGGTGGAGCAGTGACGTGTCAGTGACACACACTGACCCAGGCCTCACGACTCCCCTGGTGGAGCAGTGAGGTGTCAGTGACACACACTGACCCAGGCCTCACGACTTCCCTGGTGGAGCAGTGACGTGTCAGTGACACACACTGACCCAGGCCTCACGACTTCCCTGGTGGAGCAGTGACGTGTCAGACACACACTGACAGGCCTCACGACTCCCCTGGTGGAGCAGTGACGTGTCAGTGACACACACTGACCCAGGCCTCACGACTTCCCTGGTGGAGCAGTGACGTGTCAGTGACACACACTGACCCAGGCCTCACGACTTCCCTGGTGGAGCAGTGACGTGTCAGTCAGACCCAGGCCTGACACACAGTGACTGACCCAGGCCTCACGACTTCCCTGGTGGAGCAGTGACGTGTCAGTGACACACACTGACCCAGGCCTCACGACTCCCCTGGTGGAGCAGTGACGTGTCAGTGACACACACTGACCCAGGCCTCACGACTTCCCTGGTGGAGCAGTGACGTGTCAGTGACACACACTGACCCAGGCCTCACGACTCCCCTGGTGGAGCAGTGAGGTGTCAGTGACACACACTGACCCAGGCCTCACGACTTCCCTGGTGGAGCAGTGACGTGTCAGTGACACACACTGACCCAGGCCTCACGACTCCCCTGGTGGAGCAGTGACGTGTCAGTGACACACACTGACCCAGGCCTCACGACTCTCCTGGTGGAGCAGTGACGTGTCAGTGACACACACTGACCCAGGCCTCACGACTCCCCTGGTGGAGCAGTGAGGTGTCAGTGACACACACTGACCCAGGCCTCCCGACTCCCCTGGTGGAGCAGTGACGTGTCAGTGACACACACTGACCCAGGCCTCACGACTCTCCTGGTGGAGCAGTGACGTGTCAGTGACACACACTGACCCAAGCCTCACGACTTCCCTGGTGGAGCAGTGACGTGTTAGTGACACACACTGACCCAGGCCTCACGACTCCCCTCCTGGTGGAGGCAGTGACGTGACGTGTCAGTGACACACACTGACCCAGGCCTCACGACTTCCCTGGTGGAGCAGTGAGGTGTCAGTGACACACACTGACCCAGGCCTCCCGACTCCCCTGGTGGAGCAGTGACGTGTTAGTGACACACACTGACCCCCTGGTGGAGCAGTGACGTGTCAGTGACACACACACTGACCCAGGCCTCACGACTCCCCTGGTGGAGCAGTGACGTGTCAGTGACACGCACTGACCCAGGCCTCACGACTTCCCTGGTGGAGCACACACACTGACTCACCCTGGTGGAGCAGTGACGTGTCAGTGACACACACTGACCCAGGCCTCTCCTGGTGGAGCAGTGACGTGTCAGTGACACACACTGACCCAGGCCTCACGACTCTCCTGGTGGAGCAGTGACGTGTCAGTGACACACGCTGTCACGACTCCCCTGGTGGAGCAGTGACGTGTCAGTGACACACACTGACCCAGGCCTCACGACTCCCCTGGTGGAGCAGTGACGTGTCAGTGACACACACTGACCCAGGCCTCACGACTCCCCTGGTGGAGCAGTGACGTGTCAGTGACACACACTGACCCAGGCCTCACGACTTCCCTGGTGGAGCAGTGAGGTGTCAGTGACACACACTGACCCAGGCCTCACGACTTCCCTGGTGGAGCAGTGACGTGTCAGTGACACACACTGACCCAGGCCTCACGACTCCCCTGGTGGAGCAGTGAGGTGTCAGTGACACACACTGACCCAGGCCTCACGACTCCCCTGGTGGAGCAGTGACGTGTCAGTGACACACACTGACCCAGGCCTCACGACTCCCCTGGTGGAGCAGTGAGGTGTCAGTGACACACACTGACCCAGGCCTCACGACTCCCCTGGTGGAGCAGTGACGTGTCAGTGACACACACTGACCCAGGCCTCACGACTCTCCTGGTGGAGCAGTGAGGTGTCAGTGACACACACTGACCCAGGCCTCACGACTCCCCTGGTGGAGCAGTGAGGTGTCAGTGACACACACTGACCCAGGCCTCACGACTTCCCTGGTGGAGCAGTGAGGTGTCAGTGACACACACTGACCCAGGCCTCACGACTCCCCTGGTGGAGCAGTGAGGTGTCAGTGACACACACTGACCCAGGCCTCACGACTCTCCTGGTGGAGCAGTGAGGTGTCAGTGACACACACTGACCCAGGCCTCACGACTCCCCTGGTGGAGCAGTGAGGTGTCAGTGACACACACTGACCCAGGCCTCACGACTTCCCTGGTGGAGCAGTGAGGTGTCAGTGACACACACTGACCCAGGCCTCACGACTCCCCTGGTGGAGCAAGACAGATCACTCAGCATTATACTGATGACAGCAAATATGCTGAAGTATATCTGAATTTTTTGGAGTATGTTTCAGTCCTTTAAGTGATTTCATAGTCTTGGTGCATATGGAAAATCGTTTTAATACTCTTTAATTTGCCAGCATACTAGATTTGCTATACCAATAGTATACCAGGAGTCAGTATACTAAGAGGCAGTATACTAAGAGTCAGTATACCAAGAGTCAGTATACCAAGAGTCAGTATACCAAAAGTCAGTATACTAAGTGTCAGTATACCAAGAGTCAGTATACCAAGAGTAAGTATACCAAGAGTCAGTTTACCAAGAGTCAGTATACCAAGAGTCAGTTTACCAAGAGTAAGTATACCAAGAGTCAGTTTAAGTATACCAAGAGTCAGTTTACCAAGAGTAAGTATACCAAGAGTCAGTTTACCAAGAGTAAGTATACCAAGAGTCAGTTTACCAAGAGTAAGTATACCAAGAGTCAGTTTACCAAGAGTAAGTATACCAAGAGTCAGTTTACCAAGAGTAAGTATACCAAGAGTCAGTATACCAAGAGTAAGTATACCAAGAGTCAGATACTGAAGACAGTCTCTGATTACAGCGAAATATACAGATTGTTTTACTCTGTAATTGATTTGCCGTCCGTGTAAGATTTGTTTATCCATGTGGATTAGTTTATCCACGTGGGTTAGTTTAACCTGTGGGTTAGCGTATCCCTGTGGGTTAGTTTAACCTGTGGGTTAGCGTATCCCTGTGGGTTAGTTTAACCTGTGGGTTAGTATGTGCTGTTCAGAAAGAATCAGTAGTGAGTTTATACACCGAGTATTTAAGTACAGACACAATGTTACAGTGAGATAAGTTACATAACTCTGGCAGTTACAGGTAACTGTTCGTTGCTTGTAACTGTCAGTCACAGAAACTCAGTATCGTTAAACAGGTTGATGTAATTTCTCGCGGTTACAGAAATCTTGACATATTCAATTTTTAAGATTTACACTGTCTTCACCTCAACATCTTCCAACATTTACACTGTCTTTACCTCAGCATCTTCCAACATTTACACTGTCTTTACCTCAGCATCTTCCAACATTTACACTGTCTTTACCTCAGCATCTTCCAACATTTACACTGTCTTCACCTCAACATCTTCCAACATTTACACTGTCTTTACCTCAGCATCTTCCAACATTTACACTGTCTTTACCTCAGCATCTTCCAACATTTACACTGTCTTTACCTCAGCATCTTCCAACATTTACACTGTCTTTATCTCAGCATCTTCCAACATTTACACTGTCTTTACCTCAGCATCTTCCAACATTTACACTGTCTTTACCTCAGCATCTTCCAACATTTACACTGTCTTCACCTCAGCATCTTCCAACATTTACACTGTCTTTACCTCAGCATCTTCCAACATTTACACTGTCTTCACCTCAACATCTTCCAACATTTACACTGTCTTCACCTCAACATCTTCCAACATTTACACTGTCTTCACCTCAACATCTTCCAACATTTACACTGTCTTCACCTCAACATCTTCCAACATTTACACTGTCTTCACCTCAACATCTTCCAACATTTACACTGTCTTCACCTCAACATCTTCCAACATTTACACTGTCTTCACCTCAACATCTTCCAACATTTACACTGTCTTTACCTCAACATCTTCCAACATTTACACTGTCTTTACCTCAGCATCTTCCAACATTTACACTGTCTTTACCTCAACATCTTCCAACATTTACACTGTCTTTACCTCAACATCTTCCAACATTTACACTGTCTTTACCTCAGCATCTTCCAACATTTACACTGTCTTCACCTCAACATCTTCCAACATTTACACTGTCTTCACCTCAACATCTTCCAACATTTACACTGTCTTCACCTCAACATCTTCCAACATTTACACTGTCTTCACCTCAACATCTTCCAACATTTACACTGTCTTCACCTCAACATCTTCCAACATTTACACTGTCTTCACCTCAACATCTTCCAACATTTACACTGTCTTCACCTCAACATCTTCCAACATTTACACTGTCTTCACCTCAACATCTTCCAACATTTACACTGTCTTCACCTCAACATCTTCCAACATTTACACTGTCTTTACCTCAACATCTTCCAACATTTACACTGTCTTTACCTCAACATCTTCCAACATTTACACTGTCTTCACCTCAGCATCTTCCAACATTTACACTGTCTTTATCTCAGCATCTTCCAACATTTACACTGTCTTTATCTCAGCATCTTCCAACATTTACACTGTCTTCACCTCAACATCTTCCAACATTTACTCTGCCTTTACCTCAGCATCTTCCAACATTTACACTGTCTTCACCTCAGCATCATCCAACATTTACACTGTCTTCACCTCAACATCTTCCAACATTTACACTGTCTTCACCTCAACATCTTCCAACATTTACACTGTCTTCACCTCAACATCTTCCAACATTTACACTGTCTTCACCTCAACATCTTCCAACATTTACACTGTCTTCACCTCAACATCTTCCAACATTTACACTGTCTTCACCTCAACATCTTCCAACATTTAAACTGTCTTCACCTCAACATCTTCCAACATTTACACTGTCTTTACCTCAGCATCTTCCAACATTTACACTGTCTTCACCTCAGCATCTTCCAACATTTACACTGTCCTAGCCTCAGCATCTTACAAGACACACCTTGTCTTCATCTCAGTAAATCCCTCACAAATCCTCTTACACGTTTACAGAAATCAACTTAACTTATTTATATTTTTTAATTATCGTCTACTATCCACTTACTAATAGAATTAATATATAGTTTTCTCATTATGCATTGACTATCTTTGTCCGAATTTAAGTTATTCAGTAAAATGTGACTGAAGATATCTTAAGAGGGGCTGAATGTTTTTATTATTGAGTAATAAAATTACTGAACACACTTAGACAATCAGTTGCACAAGAATATTTTGAACACTAAGACTGAACACTCGGCTGAACATACCGAGCACCAGACGAAAAGATGGTCAACCGTGGTTCTCCGGAGGTTTTGATGGTTGTGTACTCACCTGTTTGTGGTTTCAAGGGTCGATTCACAGCTCCTGGCCCCGCCTCTTTGCTTGTCGCTACTAGGTCCCTCCCTCCTTGCTCCGTGAGTTTTATCATACCTCTTCTTAAAGCTATGTATGGATCCTGCCTCCACTACATCACTTTCCAGACTATTCCACTCCCTGACGACTCTGTGACTGAAGAAATACTTCCTAACATCTCTGTGACTCATCTGAGTCTTCATCTTCCAATGGTGGCCCCTTGTTGATGTGTCCCATCTCTGGAACATCCTGTCTCTGCCCACCTTGTCGATTCCTCTCAGTATTTTATATGTCGTTATCATGCCTTCCCTATCCCACCTGTCTGTCCTCTAGTGTCATCAGGTGGATTTCTCTTAACCTCTCCTCGTAGGACATGCCCCTTAGCCCTGGGACTAGTCTCTTTGCAAACCTTTGCACTATTCTAATTTAGTGACGTGCTTGGCCAGACGTGGGTTCCAAACTGGTGCTACATACTCCAATATGGGCCTGACGTACACAGTGTACAGAGTCTTGAACTATTCCTTACTGAGATGTCGTGATGTTATTCTTAGGTTTGCTAGGCGCCCATATGCTGCAGCAGTTATTTGGTTGATGATGATGATATGTATGTGTGTGTGTGTGTGTGTGTGTGTGTGTGTGTGTGTGTGTGTTCCACATGTACAGATGAGTCACATTTCTAATTTTAATATTCACATAACCGAAGGTAGGTTTAACCTATTTAAGAAAATACAAATAAATTCTGAGGTTACTTTTATGAACGTCTTAAATATTAATTATCCTCTTAGTCTGGGTAACATTTCCTTGTGGCGATCTTCCCGTGAAGGTGACCTCATAAACACCAAGACGGGGATATCAAACCCTCATGCTGATATCTCTTTTAGAGAGTAATTCCACTAAAACTTTTAGCTTACGATATCGTAGCGGGTCACGATCTAACTCTCTGCCAATACCGATCGAAATCTATTGACTAGTCCTGTGATCTCTATCTCTGGCGTGACGCTAAAGCTTTCAGCCTCGTTGATGTAGCAGCTTACCTGGGAGTGTGGCTTGGAGTGCACCCAAGAAGGAGGAGTGCACGCGAGTGTGTGTGCACTCCAAGAAGGCCAGGGTGTTCTCAGCCTTGATAGCACCAACACATGTGAAGCTCAGCATCACTAAATAATATCCTGCTCTCATATTTTACATCAAATTATAATATTTACGAAAAATTTAATATTAATATTATATCTATACAGCATGTATATATATATATATATATATATATATATATATATATATATATATATATATATATATATATATATATATATATATATATATATATATATATATATATATATATATATTATATATATATATATATATATATATATATATATATATATATATATATATATATATATATTTATTTATTTATATATATATACAATAAGATCACAGTAAACAGGTGATTTCAGAATATGTAAAACAACCACTGTGAAAGAATAGAGAAATTCCAAGCGCTTTCGTGACTACTCACATTATCAAGGAACTATGATAATTGATAATGTGAGTAGTCACGAAAGCGCTTGGAATTTCTCTATTCTTTCACAGTGGTTGTTTACATATATATATATATATATATATATATATATATATATATATATATATATATATATATATATATATATATATATATATATATATATATATATATATATATATATATATATATTTAACAAGTCGACCGTCTCCCACCGAGGCAGGGTGACCCAAAAAGAAAGAAAATCCCAAAAAAGAAAATACTTTCATCATCATTCAACACTTTCACCTCACTCACACAATCACTGTTTTTGCAGAGGTGCTCAGAACACAACAGTTTAGAAGCATATGCGTATAAAGATACACAACATATCCCTCCAAACTGCTAATATATAATAATTATATAATATATAATATATAATAATATAATATATATTTATATATATATATATATATATATATATATATATATATATATATATATATATATATATATATATATATATATATATATATATATATATATTTTGTGTGTGTGTGCGTGTATCAGGTTTATATCAGGTTTAAGATAATTTATATGTATGAAAATTACTGAACTGTCGTGTGCAACAGACCATGGAAAAAAAATTGTGAACGAAAGTGTAAAAAGTGTGTGAGTAGATGCAAGGGCAGTGAGTGAACACTCCCGGGAGACAGCAAGATGGAGAGATTTGAAAGAAACTTAAGAAGTGATCATAGGTAGGAGACATAAAAATATTCTTTAAGAAGGCTTATAAATAAACACAAGTTAGTACCTGTATACATTATGTACTGGTGAGAATATGTACCCAGAAGTAATGAGTGATAAATAGGAGACCAGGAGAAAACAAAAAGAAGAGGCGGTTCCTAAGTCTCTTTCCTTTTTGCTACCTATAGAATATTTACTCCATTACGAAATCCCCAGCATGAGGAGCACTGGCAGCTAGTCAGTGAGATTCATCTTTCCCATGTGCATACTCTGCTGAGGCAGGAATGGGGAAGGAGAGGGTACCAAGTTAGATTAGAAAGTCTTGGAAGGGGTTACAGGAAGAAGAAACGTAACGACTTGAGAAACTGATGGCTACTGACAGGGGTTAAAGGTGAGGAGAGAGAGGTGTTGAAGAAAATAATACGTAGAAGCAGTGTTGGCAGGGGATTGTGATCTAGGTAAGTAGTGGTCAGGGAAATACATAGAACTGGATATTGTGAGCAGGGGATTGTGATCTAGGTAAGAAGTGTTCAGGGAAACTTGTGGAACTGGATGTTGTTAACAGGGGACTGTGATCTAGGTAAGAAGTGGTCAGGGAAACATGTGGAACTGGATGTTGTTAACAGGGGATTGTGATCTAGGTAAGAGGTGGTCAGGGAATCATGTGGAACTGGGTATTGTTAGCAGGGGATTGTGATCTAGGTAAGAGGTGGTCAGGGAATGATGTGGAACTGGGTATTGTTAGCAGGGGATTGTGATGTAGGTAAAAAGTGGTCAGGGAATGATGTGGAACTGGGTATTGTTAGCAGGGGATTGTGATCTAGGTAAGAAGTGGTCAGGGGAACATGAAGAACTGGATGTTGTTAGCAGGGGATTGT
>NC_091365.1:1322500-1385000 GCF_038502225.1 Cherax quadricarinatus
TGATCTCAGATGGAGTGATGTTCTGGAGAAGGGTACAGCCAGAGTGAAGTTGCTGCTTTCTGCCGTCTTGTGGCATAAAAGCTTGTTTCACGCTGTCCTCGAAGTGGATCCAAGTGTGGTATTTTGACAATATTGGCCTTGTACATAACAGTAAGGCCACCCACATCCCTCCTATGTTGAAGGCTCTGCTGAAATGACAGATCTATCCAGGATGGGTCCAGGCGAGAGATGAGACGTCTTGCTCTGTTCTCTACTCTGTCAAGCAGTCGCAGATGAGAGGGGGGGGCAGGCAAACCAAGAAAGTGGAGCATACTCAAGGTGTGAGCGTACTTGTGCCTCGTACAGGATCTTGCAACCCCTACTGTCAAGCAGATGCGAGATACGGCGAAGTGCTGTAAGCTTCCTGGCTGCCTTGTTTGCAAGATTTACAACATGGTTCTTCATGGTTAGTTTGGAGTCAAATTTCACCCCAAGGATATCAACTTCTTCTCCAGGTGCCAACATCCTCCCATTCATCCTTACTACTGCACCAGCATTACCATCATGGTGCCTAGAGACGATCATCATTTGCGTTTTCTCAGGTGCAAATGTTACTTGCCATCTATTTCCCCAAGCTGATATAGCTCTCAGCTGGTGATTGATGTAGCTTAGAGCAGCTGGCATTTCTTCTCTTGGATAAGTGAATGTCAGTGTACAGTCGTCTGCATATGCATGTGATTCTGGGATGAGATGAAGAAGGTCGTTGAAGTAGACATTCCATAACAGTGGACCCAGCACGCTTCCTTGTGGAACGCTTGCCCCAATAGGATGCCTTGCTGATTCCGTTCCATTCAGGACTACACTTAGAGATCTACCATGAAGGTAATCACTGAGGAGACATAGCGTAGAGCCTGCAATTCCCAGTGCTTGAAGTTTTGCTAAGAGGCCCTGGTGCCACACCCGGTCGAAAGCGCCAGCAATGTCCAGTGCTACCACACAGCTGACTTTGGATTCATCCAGTGACTGGTGCCACTTAGTGGAGAGGTTTAACAACAGATCAGCAGCAGAGTAACCTTTCCTGAAGCCATATTGACGATCACAAAGTAGTGAGTGGTAGTCAAAAAAATCTGTCATTTGTCTTGAGATTATTGTCTCAAGGATCTTACCAGTGATTGACAGGAGTGACACTGGTCTGTAGTTGCTGATTTCTGCTCTGCTCTTCTTTTTGTGAACAGGGACTACATTTGCCTCTTTCCATGGAGAGGGCCATTTACACTGTACTAGGCAGTGCTGAAAGATGCGAGTTAGAGGTGCTGCTAGCTGGTCTGCACATCTTCTCAACAATCTTGGGCTCAACTTGTCTGGGCCCACAGCCTTTTCTTGGTCAAGTGATTTAAGAAGGAAATGCACCTCCTCCTGCCTTATTGTCACCACTGACAGTTTTGACACAGTTCTTGCAGCTAGCCAAGGGTCCCTTGCTGGATCAGGAACTTGCACTTTGGTAGCAAAGTGTTCAGCAAAGAGGTCCGCCTTCTCTTGACTACTAGTAGAGGTGGTCCCATCCTGTCGATTTAGAGGTGGAATAAGTTCATCAGGCAGATAACCTTGTCTGTCCTTGACCAGGGACCACCAGGTTTTGGAGCCTACCCTACCTGATGCTAACTTTCTCTCTCTCTCTCTCTCTCTCTCTCTCTCTCTCTCTCTCTCTCTCTCTCTCTCTCTCTCTCTCTCTCTCTCTCTCTCTCTCTCTCTCTCTCTCTCTCTCTCTCTCTCTCTCTCTCTCTCTCTTTCTCTCCTTCCCAGTATCTCCCTTCTCCCTCCCCTTCGTTAATTCCTCCCTAGTATCTCTCTCTCTCTCTCCTTTATCAACTCCTCCCTAGTATCTCTCTCTCTCTCTCTCTCTCCTTCACCAACTCCTCCCCAGTATCTCCCTCTCCCACACCATTCATCAACTCCTCCCCAGTATCTCCTTCTCCCACTCCATTCATCAACTCCTCCCCAGTGTCTCCCTCTCCCTCCCTACTCCCACTGCTTCACCATATCTGCAGTGCTCTGGTAATTACCATGCAGTGGTACTACTTCCACCAGTGTGGTACCTTTTCCCCTGCCAGCCGCGGTAGCATACCACAGTCGTCCACGCTTAATGATTTGTCTCCTTAATGGGTCTACACAGCGTCTTATGATTATCAACTTATTTAAATCGCGAGGAGGAAGAATTTCAATCAGTATTCTTTATCGACGAAGTCCATTGTCGCTCGGTCGCGTCTACAAATTATGGTCCCATTATAAGCGATTAGATTTAACTCCTGGTACTCTAGGCTCAAGTCTCCGCCTCTCTTCCTTTTGCTATCACGTTTCCTTTGTCTTGGAGGGACTGGTGCAGGTCGCGAGACCTCCACTAACCTGTAATAGCCCGACTTCTTGGGGTGTCCTGCACGGGGGGCCCCTGGCCTGCTTGTCCAGGGTCTTAATAATGACCCTGACGGCCCTCCATAAAAACGGGTAAGTAAGCGTAGCCAAATATATGAAGGAAATGCATTAGAGTCGAAAGAAAAAGTGTGTTGGGGTACGGTGGTAATGGGCCCATCTGGGAGGTGGTCAGTAGCGTGGTTGTGATTGTCAGTAGCGTGGTTGTGATTGTCAGCAGCGTGGTTGTGATCGTCAGTAGCGTGGTTGTGATAGTAGGATGGATCTGATCGTCAGCAGCGTGGATCTGATCGTCAGTAGCGTGGATCTGTAGTTCTTTCATTTCTGTACGATTTAAACAGCTACTGACGCGTCCACACCTAACCCCTTCTGGGTAGCTGGCCAGTAAATTATTATTATTATTATTATTATTATTATTATTATTATTATTATTATTATTATTATTATTATTATTATTATTGTTATTATTATTATTATTATTATTATTATTATTATTATTATTGTTATTATTATTATTATTATTATTTTAGCACTACAGTTATAGGAGCCATACAGCCTTCTAGTAACATTGAACTCCCAAGAACCTTTCCCCATCATCAAGGGCAGCCCTTCTCCTGCAAGGACTCAGAAGCAGAGTATATCGGACTGTAGAACAGAGATGTACTTAACGACTTAATAACACCACAAGAACACCCTTATACATCTCTTATTTTTTGTCATTGTCATCTCGTATATTTACAGAGCAAACGATGGCAGCCAGAGAACGATGACAGAGTTCACAAACACCGACAGTAGCCACGATACCCACCAGCTCCTCGGGGAAGGGAGGGAAGGGGAGATACTATCTTATATTGTTACGTTAATGTTAAGGAAGAAAATGGAACTCTGTTCGTTCTCTCATCTCCAGCTGTACTCTTGTTAACGCCTTGTTGTGTATACGTACTTATGTGCTGCCGTCCAAAGGATGGCTGTGAGGTGCACAATGAACTAGCCGCTGCCGTCCACAGGATGGATGAGGAGTGCACAGTAAACTAGCCGCTGCCGTCCACAGGATGGCTGTGAGGTGCACAATGAACTAGCCGCTGCCGTCCACAGGATGGCTGTGAGGTGCACAATGAACTAGCCGCTGCCGTCCACAGGATGGCTGTGAGGTGCACAATGAACTAGCCGCTGCCGTCCACAGGATGGATGAGGAGTGCACAATAAACTAGCCGCTGCCGTCCACAGGATAAATATGGGGTGCACAGTAAACTAGCCTCACAAGGGACCTACCATCTGACATCATGGCTCAGGGGACTGATCACCTCAGACCATCTCTCCACATTTTCTACTGTCTCCAGGATTGTAATCACCTCTGTATTCAACTGACGAAGCTTTCTCCATAGGCGAAACTCATCGTCAATAAAGATAGGATTCTTACTCATGAAGGACTCTGTTTACACCGGCTCCTGTCTTCAGTAGACGGAGGATCGAGCTCCCACCACTTCTTGCACTGACTGACCCACATGGGTTTAGCGCTTAACATGAATTATTATCATTATTAACATTCAACATTAAAATGAAACGATGTACCAGTAACCCACACATAGGGGAATGACGACGTTTCGATCCTACTTTCTTGATATGTTTCGATCTTATATGTGCGGCTTATTTGTGTATTGTTCCAGTCACGGTATTGTTCATTTTTGTTCATTAGAAATGAAGAACAACTTGAACAGAAATATCTAATGAACATTCCAGTATTTTGTCCTCAGTGAACATCTTCAGAAATCACTACTGATGAACGATCGCTGTGGCTGCATGCAGCTGGCAGCAACAGCCTCACTCATCAGGCTCTAATTTGGGATTCTTGGTGTAGGACCGGGTCGTTGGGATAACGATCCCTGAAGCATGTATCCCTTGTCTGTCCTTCTTGCCAGGTCAGGACACACACCCTTGGAAAATGGACTCGTTAAGACGTATCAGATGAACAGGACAATTATAATTATTTATGCCTACAAGGTACACTTCAAGCCGTGTGTGTGTGTGTGTGTGTGTGTGTGTGTGTGTGTGTGTGTGTGTGTGTGTGTGTGTGTGTGTGTGTGTGTGTGTGTGTGTGTGTGTGTGTGTGTGTGTGTGTGTGTGTGTGTGTGTGTGTGTGTGTGTGTGTGTGTGTGTGTGTGTGTGTGTGTGTGTGTGTGTGTGTGTGTGTGTGTGTGTGTATGTGTGTGTGTGTGTGTGTGTATGTGTGTGTGTGTGTGTGTGTGTAAGGACGTGCAGGAGTGCATGTGTGTGTGTGAGACTGTTTGTACAAGAACTCGCTTGAGTGAGGGACAGAGTTTAATGAATGGAGAATTGGAGAATAGAAGTCAAATTATTAGAGAGAAAAGGCACACGGATAAGACCTAAACAGGGAAAGTTCGATAGAAAATCGTAGAAGTCAGGAAGACTGTCAATGAAGTGATCAGTGAGTCACAAGCAACTATCCAGGATTTTAGTGCCCGACAGCATCACTTATCCACTCATTCACTCGCTCATTCACTCACTATCTCATTCACCCCTCCACCCATCCACTACCACGAACACCACCGCCTAAGCATCAGGATAAGACGGATGCTGCTCCCTGATCTCCAGTCTAAGATAAAGGCTATCGGCCTCCCATCACCACATTACTACTCTGAAGGCTCCATAAACACATGCAAGCCTGAGTAACGCTGCTTCAGCACGCCACACAACCGGATCCCAGAAAGCCGACCAGCAGATCTATCTATCCTCTCACAGGCCGACCAGCAGATCTATCTCTCCTTTCAAAGGCGACCAGCAGATCTATCTATCCTTTCACAGGCCGACCAGCAGATCTATCTATCCTCTCACAAGCCGCCAAGCAGATCTATCTCTCCTCTCACAGGCCGACCAGCAGATGTCTCCCTCTCACAGGCCGACCAGCAGATCTATGTCTCCCTCTCACAGGCCGACCAGCAGATGTATATATTCTCGATTCAAAGCAGGTCGAGGAGTAAATATTTCTCCTCTTCTCAGAGGGCGATAAGCAAATCTCGTCTACCTCGTCTCAAGACAGAATCATTTTCACCACTCTCACCACAGTTTTGAAGTCACTTTTGAAGGCATTTTTGAGGTCACTTTTGAAGACATTTTTGAAGTCACTTTTGAAGACATTTTTGAAGTCACTTTTGAAGGCATTTTTGAAGCCACTTTTGAAGGCATTTTTAAGTCACTTTTGAAGACATTTTTTAAGTCACTTTTGAAGGCATTTTTGAGGTCACTTTTGAAAACATTTTTGAAGTCACTTTTGAAGACATTTTTGAAGCCACTTTTGAAGGCATTTTTAAGTCACTTTTGAAGGCATTTTTGAGGTCACTTTTGAAGGCATTTTTGAAGTCACTTTTGAAGACATTTTTGAAGTCACTTTTGAAGGCATTTTTGCAGCCACTTTTGAAGGCATTTTTGAAGTCACTTTTGAAGACATTTTTTAAGTCACTTTTGAAGGCATTTTTGAAGTCACTTTTGAAGACATTTTTGAAGTCACTTTTGAAGGCATTTTTGAGGTCACTTTTGAAGGCATTTTTGAAGTCACTTTTGAAGGCATTTTTGAAGTCACTTTTGAAGGCATTTTTTGAAGTCACTTTTGAAGGCATTTTTGAGGTCACTTTTGAAGGCATTTTTGAAGCCACTTTTGAAGGCATTTTTAAAGTCACTTTTGAAGGCATTTTTGAGGTCACTTTTGAAGGCATTTTTGAAGTCACTTTTGAAGGCATTTTTGAAGTCACTTTTGAAGGCATTTTTTTAAGTCACTTTTGAAGGCATTTTTGAGGTCACTTTTGAAGGCATTTTTGAAGTCACTTTTGAAGGAATTTTTGAAGTCACTTTTGAAGGCATTTTTGAAGTCACTTTTGAAGGAATTTTTGAAGTCACTTTTGAAGGCATTTTTGAAGCCACTTTTGAAGGCATTTTTGAAGTCACTTTTGAAGACATTTTTGAAGTCACTTTTGAAGGCATTTTTGAAGCCACTTTTGAAGGCATTTTTGAAGTCACTTTTGAAGACATTTTTGAAGTCACTTTTGAAGGCATTTTTGAAGCCACTTTTGAAGGCATTTTTGAAGCCACTTTTGAAGGCATTTTTGAACTAGACGTCGCTTCCTGGGAGTTAGGGTAAGACTGTCTTCAGTGCGTGTGTTCTCACTTATTTATGGTTGCAGGGGTTGATTCACAGCTCCTGGTGTGTGTGTGTGTGTGTGTGTGTGTGTGTGTGTGTGTGTATGTAAACTCCACATTATACATACTAGTGTACATTACAGTATGTACTTCCTAACAGACGACTTGTATGTACAGTATTACAGATTATATGTGTACTAGGGCTCATGTGTACATCCCTCCCACAGCGTACATGTGTGCACCTCATATGAAGTACACAGAAAGATAAGACTGTACACACGTACATATAACCATCCACCTGTTATCATAACATTTAGGAAGCTCTAAACCCACATGGGTCGTACGGCATCTAGGGAAAGGGGAAACAGTGAGCTGTGATCCTAGGCAGGGTAGCCTCCACCTCCTCGGATCAAGAGCCCTTCATCGCCCTTCAGGGGGTCTACCCCCAAATAGCTTTATCAATCTTACATTCCTTTAGATTGCCCTAATTTGTGAAGTTTGAGGTAATCATTAGTCATTAGTGTGTAAATCTCATTCTTATTACATGCATTTCGACCTTCCAGGAAAATTTAATCTCTTGGGGATGAACGAGACGGGTGTGGAACACTTGGGTGTCTTTATTGAGGAAACGTTTCGCCCTCTCAGCAGGCTTCTTCATTCGAATACAGAAGTGATTACAATACTGGAGACACTAAAAGTGGATAGGTAGTTTTGAGGTGGTCAGTCCCTCAGCCTTGGTAAGTGGTGGTCAGTCCCTCAGTCTTGATAGAAGGTGGTCAGTCCCTCAGTCTTGATAGAAGGTGGTCAGTCCCTCAGTCTTGATAGAAGGTGGCCAGTCCTTCAGTCTTGATAGAAGGTGATCAGTCCTTCAGTCTTGATAGAAGGTGGTCAGTCCTTCAGTCTTGATAGAAGGTGGTCAGTCCCTCGGTCTTGATAGAAGGTGGTCAGTCCCTCAGTCTTGATAGAAGGTGGTCAGTCCCTCAGTCTTGATAGAAGGTGGTCAGTCCCTCAGTCTTGATAGAAGGTGGCCAGTCCCTCATTCTTGATAGAAGGTGGTCAGTCCCTCAGGCTTGATAGTAGGTGGTCAGTCCCTCAGGCTTGATAGTAGGTGGTTAGTCCCTCAGTCTTGATAGAAGGTGGTCAGTCCCTCAGTCTTGATAGAAGGTGGTCAGTCCCTCGGTCTTGATAGTAGGTGGTCAGTCCCTCAGTCTTGATAGAAGGTGGTCAGTCCCTCAGTCTTGATAGAAGGTGGTCAGTCCCTCAGTCTTGATAGAAGGTGGTCAGTCCCTCAGTCTTGATAGAAGGTGGTCAGTCCCTCAGTCTTGATAGAAGGTGGTCAGTCCCTCAGTCTTGACAGAACGTGGTCAATCCCTCAGTCTTGATAGAACGTGGTCAGTCCCTCAGTCTTGATAGAAGGTGGTCAGTCCCTCAGTCTTGATAGAACGTGGTCAGTCCCTCAGTCTTGATAGAAGGTGGTCAGTCCCTCAGTCTTGATAGAACGTGGTCAGTCCCTCAGTCTTGATAGAAGGTGGTCAGTCCCTCAGTCTTGATAGAACGTGGTCAATCCCTTAGTCTTGATAGAACGTGGTCAGTCCCTCAGTCTTGATAGAACGTGGTCAGTCCCTCAGTCTTGATAGAAGGTGGTCAGTTCCTCAGTCTTAATAGAAAGTTGTCAGTCCATCAGTCCTGATAGAAGGTGGTCAGTCTCTCAGTCCTGATAGAAGTTAGTCACTCCCACAGTCTTAATCATGTTTGGTGACTTATTCAAGCATAAGCAAAAGCTAGGAAAACTTCACAGAATTTTTAACAAACTTGATCCAAAACTGACAGTAAATGGATAAGCTGCAACAGCTGGAGTGTAACACCATTCAGAGTGTAACGTGTGAAGGGCATGTACTCACCTATTTGTACTCACCTATTTGTGGTTGCAGGGGTCGAGTCCTAGCTCCTGGCCCCGCCCCTTCACCGGTTGCTACTGGGTACTCTCTCTCCCCGCTCCATAAGCTTTATCATACCTCGTCTTAAAACTATGTATGGTTCCTGCCTCCACTACATCACTTTCTAGGTTATTCCACTGCCTGACAACTCTATGACTGAAGAAATACTTCCTAATATCTCTCTGACTCATCTGTGTCTTCAACTTCCAATTGTGACCTCTTGTTTCTGCGTCCCCTCCCTGGAACATCCTGTCTTTGTGTGTGAGGGGGAAGGGAGACATGATTACTACCTACAAGATACTCTGTGACATTAGTAAACAAAGCCACACTGACCTTGCAAGGCTGAAAAGTACTGGTTATAGAGGGAAGCCACACCTTTATATCAGGCAAAGGGACTTTTAAAGGACTTCAATACATATCCAATAATGTATATTCTTTAAGACATGCATAGCCTTTAAGGCATAGTCTTTAAGACATGCAAAGTCTTTAAGGCATAGCCTTTAAGACATGTATAGCCTTTAAGGCATAGACTTTAAGACATGCATAGCCTTTAAGGTATAGTCTTTAAGACATGCATAGCCTTTAAGGCATAGACTTTAAGACATGCATAGTCTTTAAGGCATAGTCTTTAAGACATGCATAGTCTTTAAGGCATAATCTTTAAGGCATAGTCTTTAAGGCATAGTCTTTAAAACATGCATAGTTTTTAAGGCAAAGTCTTTAAGACATGCATAGTCTTTAAGGCAAAGTCTTTAAGACATGCATAGTCTTTAAGACATGCATAGTCTTTAAGACATGCATAGTCTTTAAGGCATAGTCTTTAAGACATGCATAGTTTTTAAGGCAAAGTCTTTAAGACATGCATAGTCTTTAAGGCAAAGTCTTTAAGACATGTATAGTCTTTAAGACATGCATAGTCTTTAAGACATGCATAGTCTTTAAGGCAAAGTCTTTAAGACATGCATAGTCTTTAAGACATGCATAGTCTTTAAGACATGCATAGTCTTTAAGACATACATAGTCTTTAAGGCATAGTCTTTAAGACATGCATAGTCTTTAAGGCAAAGTCTTTAAGACATGCTCTTAACGACGGGAATAAAAATTAACCTCGACGGAACGACAATTAACCACGATGGAACAGGAACCAGTCGCCAACAGAACGTCAACTAACCACGACGAAACGACAACCAGTCGCCACGAAACAGCAACCAACCACGACGAAACGACAACCAATCGCCGCAAAACGACGCCAAAAGTCGTAAAGGGATCTCCTAATCTTGACGACCATATCCCGAGTCATCTTGTTGTTTTTTCCACTCGTTTTGATGGCCACGAAGGAGACTTAACCTGCTGTGGATGAAACCTTTCAGCCAATGACGAGAGGTGAGAGGAGATAATAAAGATAGAGATAGAGAGAGGGAGAGAGAGAGAGGGGGTGAAGTCTCTCCTAAGAGATAGGTGGACATGTCTCAGTGGGAGGTATGTTAAATGGACAGTAAGAGGAGTGAGAGAGATGCTCCTACTAATGTCTCATAAATACTGATCGATTCAGTGCCAGAAATCACTCGGCTGTGAGAGCGAAACACAGGTCTCGAAAAAGGTTTTGCTATGGCGACGCTTTGCTCTTCATCGACGTTTTGCTCTGTATCGAGTCGTGTTTCGCTCTGCGTGCATCGAATCTGTTTTGTACACATTTTAGCTAAAATTTCGATATTCGGTCCTCTCGAAAACGTCGAAATATGCAATTAAAAACATTGTGCTCTTCTTTGTATCATGTTTTACCGTGCTTTGCTCTATGTAGAGCTTTATCACGTCATGTATCCTCTATGTAGAGCTTTATCACGTCATGTATCCTCTGTGTAGAGCTTCATCATGTCATGTATCCTCTGTGTAGAGCTTCATGTAATGTATCCTCTGTGTAGAGCTTCATGTCATGTATCCTCTGTGTAGAGCTTCATGTAATGTATCCTCTGTGTAGAGCTTCATGTAATGTATCCTCTGTGTAGAGCTTCATCATGTCATGTATCCTCTGTGCAGAGCTTCATGTCATGTATCCTCTGTGTAGAGCTTCATGTCATGTATCCTCTGTGTAGAGCTTCATGTAATGTATCCTCTGTGTAGAGCTTCATCATGTCATGTATCCTCTGTGTAGAGCTTCATGTAATGTATCCTCTGTGTAGAGCTTCATCATGTCATGTATCCTCTGTGTAGAGCTTCATGTAATGTATCCTCTGTGTAGAGCTTCATCATGTCATGTATCCTCTGTGTAGAGCTTCATCATGTCATGTATCCTCTGTGTAGAGCTTCATGTAATGTATCCTCTGTGTAGAGCTTCATGTCATGTATCCTCTGTGTAGAGCTTCATGTCATGTATCCTCTGTGTAGAGCTTCATGTAATGTATCCTCTGTGTAGAGCTTCATGTAATGTATCCTCTGTGTAGAGCTTCATCACGTCATGTATCCTCTGTGTAGAGCTTCATCATGTAATGTATCCTCTGTGTAGAGCTTTATCATGTCATGTATCCTCTGTGTAGAGCTTCATCATGTCATGTATCCTCTGTGTAGAGCTTTATCATGTCATGTATCCTCTGTGTAGAGCTTTATCACGTCATGTATCCTCTGTGTAGAGCTTCATCATGTCATGTATCCTCTGTGTAGAGCTTCATCATGTCATGTATCCTCTGTGTAGAGCTTCATCGTGTCATGTATCCTCTGTGTAGAGCTTTATCACGTCATGTATCCTCTGTGTAGAGCTTCATCATGTCATGTATCCTCTGTGTAGAGCTTCATCATGTCATGTATCCTCTGTGTAGAGCTTCATCATGTCATGTATCCTCTGTGTAGAGCTTCATCATGTAATGTATCCTCTGTGTAGAGCTTCAACATGTCATGTATCCTCTGTGTAGAGCTTCATCATGTCATGTATCCTCTATGTAGAGCTTTATCACGTCATGTATCCTCTGTGTAGAGCTTCATCATGTCATGTATCCTCTATGTAGAGCTTTATCACGTCATGTATCCTCTGTGTAGAGCTTCATCATGTAATGTATCCTCTGTGTAGAGCTTTATCAAGCAATTTATATTTGTAGAATTTTATCAAGTAATGTATCATCTTTGTAGAGCTTTATCACGTCATGTATCCTCTATGTAGAGCTTTATCACGTCATGTATCCTCTATGTAGAGCTTTATGAAGTAATGTATCATCTTTGTATAGCTTTATCACGTCATGTATCCTCTATGTAGAGCTTTATCAAGTAATGCATCATCTTTGTAGAGCTTTATCAAATGATTATATAAGCTCTCTACACTGAGCGAAACTCTGTCCCAACTAGAGCTTTCCCCTCCCCCGGCAACCTAAGCTTCATGCCTTCAGAGTTGAGTGATTTACTGTCTCATCGTTTAGACGTTAATAATTCCTTATCTTGGTCGATCTTTTTCAGTATTTCAACCTCTTGTATGGGTGCTGTTTCATAATCTCACGTCATTTAGGCAGCCGGATGATAATTCTGTCTGGCAGACACTGCTGGATGATAACAGGGGTCCGCTAGAGGCCGTCTGGGCTGGGGGATTGATAATTCGGTCTGGCAGATACTGCTGGATGATAACAGGGGTTCCCTAGAGGTCGTCTGGGCCTGGGGATTGATAATTCGGTCTGGCAGACACTGCTGAATGATAACAGGGGTCCGCTAGAGGCAGTCTGGGCTGGGGATTGATAATTCAGTCTGGCAGACACTGCTGAATGATAACAGGGGTCCGCTAGAGGCAGTCTGGGCTGGGGGATTGATAATTCAGTCTGGCAGACACTGCTGAATGATAACAGGGGTCCGCTAGAGGCCGTCTGGGCTGGGGGATTGATAATTCGGTCTGGTGGCTACGCCATGAACTCACATCATTAGAATAGCAAGAGGCTTTGCCTGCCATAAACGGTTTGAGGTCGTGAGTGGTTTTCACTTGGATCGTCAGGATGTCGTGGCCAGGAGTGTAAAGAGGGAGGGAGGCAGAGGAGAGAGAAACAGCTAGAAGGAGGGAGGAGAGAGGGAGGTTTTGTTGGGGAAGAGGGTGGTAGGTTGTGATGAGAGGAAGAGAGAGAGAGAGAGGACAAGACGTAGAACGGAAAAGAGAACTGGGCATCATGGTATTGAGAGAACGTGAAGTGAAAGTAGGTGAACGTGTTTCTCTCTTCCCATCACCGGGAAGACACACAAGTGAAGGAACGTGACTTTGAAGACATACATGCAAAGATGAGGCAAGACGGAAGAAGGTATAAAGAGGCTGGGCATGGAGAGATACTGAATTGAAGATCATAGTTACTTTACAGGGTACGATGGATAATGAAAGCCTAAAAGAAGAAATAAATTAATAAAGACGTGAAAAATGAAGAAGAAAAATGATGATTTAGAGGGAAATGAGGACAAGGGAAGAGGGCGTAGACGGGAAATGGAAGGGTGTGGAGGAAAAGGAAAAGAAATGGAAGATGACCGATGCTAAGACGATTAAAAAAAATTCTGAGTAGAATACGGCAAGTTGATTCATCATCTGGATTGAACCTCACCTGACGCTGTGCTCACCTAGCAGGGACTGCATGGGTCGAGTCACAGCTCCTAACAACGCCTCTCATCTCATTATGAGTGTTGATGATCAGGAAAGTAGTGATCACAGTATGTTAAATTTATTAATTATCGACGGTACGAGGGCCATTAATCCTTCAGATACCTTGTATAACCCTTGTGGGCTTAGCACTTACTTTTAATAATAATAATAATTAGATCACATGTACATCACTGTCAAAAATAATCCGTGACCTGCCGGGCTGTGGTTCGTACGTCGGGTTGCGTGCGGCCAACAGTAACAGCCTGGTTGATCAGGCCTGATCCACCATGAGGCCTGGTCACAGACCGGGCCGCGGGGGCGTTGACCCCCGAAACCCTCTCCAGGTATACTCCAGGTAACTAGGGATTAAAGTAAACTTTCAGCGTACACTAAGAGGTATACCTCTGTGTAAAATGAGTGAGAAACAGGTCCAAAGGGGTACGAGAATATATGTACCATGAGAGCTTCTGGGGCTCTGGGAAAAGACAGTAGTGCGGCAGTTGTTGCTGCTGATACAGACATATCACAGAAGTGCTGGCTGTAAAAAAATCTTCCTATTGTAAGCTTCGTGGCTCGGTGGTACAGCGTTGGACCTGCTACAAGACAGGGCCACAGTTCGAGTCCCTGCTCATATCTCTGTTCACGTGCATTCCAAAATAAATTAATATGGATTTCTTTTACATAGAACAATTTATATGTATATTTAAGCATAAAATTAGACCATATCAATCTACTTTTAAGTAAGATTATAATTAATTTTTTTTCTACGTTGTGTACATTTCTGACTAAATTATTTACCTTACATGAAGGAATCCAAAGATTAACTCGCTTAGCATTAAGTTACGCATAACAACCAGCTCTTAATGACCCTGGGTGGGGGGCCAGAGTGCGCATGACCACCAGCAATACCAATTTGCGAAGTAACCCGGCGTGTCGTGCAGAAAATTAATATTTCGCACTCGTTTAAATCAGCAGTGCTCATGTTAGGACACAGTACCGGTGCTGTGCTTACAATTAGCACAAGAACCACGTCCATGTGAGCTGGAATTAAATCGCGTTTTATTTACACCGGTTGAGATATAGCCGGGAGTGTCAACAAATTTTTTTAATTCTTACTCCAGAGTTTTAGTTCGAGAAATAGGATTTGTCAGGAGATATATCAACGTTGCATGTTATTAGTTAGTTGGGTGTAAAGCCTATTGACTGCACGTGGGTCATTAAGGCTGTAATTCACCTGTACAATGACAATCAGAATATTTAAATCTCTAAAGTAGGATTTACAGTATGTATATTCTTCGTCACAAAACGAGGTATTGACAGGGGATTAAATTCTCAGAGTATTATTATGCACTGAGATATATATACCTCTAGGTGTATACACACTGAGATATATGTAATTCTCTGTGTATATACCTTGTATATTTTATGTTGTGTGGAGGTCACAGGATATTACATAGCCTCAGTCCCGTGTTGTGGAGTCGTGGTACACAAAGAAATGTTGATATATATGTAAGCTTTTAAGAAGAAGTTACAATCTTAGTATATAAAGCAATAATGTTTCTGACGACCGATGTAAATTGTTGTTATAACTCCAAAATAAAACGAGTCTCAATGTTATGAAATTCGTGTATTTCGTATATATATATATATATATATATATATATATATATATATATATATATATATATATATATATATATATATATAGTGCGTACAAAAATTCTTAAATATCTCCGTAAGTATTAAAGAGGATGAGAGGTACATGTTGTGGATGTGACAGAAATAGTGGGGAGATTTAGCTGTGACAAGAAGTTCTGAGGTATTACGAGAGAAGTTAAAAACATGACTGGTTGGTCCAGCCTGTGTGGTCCAACGACGTGTCGAAATGTGTGTGTGTGTGTGTGTGTGTGTGTGTGTGTGTGTGTGTGTGTGTGTGTGTGTGTGTGTGTGTGTGTGTGTGTGTGTGTGTGTGTGTGTGTGTGTGTTTGGTGAGTGGGTGGGTTGTGGACACTCGTGTAGTTACAAGAGTCGAGTTCTGGCTCCTGGCCTCGCCCCTCAAATCACCACTTGCCAGATCCACCCCTTCCTAGCCTCGTGAGCCGTATTGCATCTGCAATTAAAAAAATTGTGTATGTAATAATTTCACAAAAATCATTCTGAACCTAACGAAAAAACATTTTTCATTGCCTTTTTTTGTTATTAAATTATTAAACTTATCTAAAATATATTTAGTTAGATTAAACTAAATTAAATTGCATTTGCTATAAGGTTAAGTAAGTTTTCTAAGGTTCTTTTGGTACAAAATTATTAATTTTTAAATTAACATAATTGAAAAAATATATCTTTAAACGTATAAGAAATTTTTTTACAAAAGACTTAATTTTAAATGAGTTCTTACTAATTAATTAGTTTTACCCATTCGGCACGATATATATATATATATATATATATATATATATATATATATATATATATATATATATATATATATATATATATATATATATATATATATATATATATATATATATATATTATTTCTCCCACAGTTGCTTTTGGAAGAAGTAAAGTAACGTTTTTAACAGAGAGAAGAACGAGGATTGGAACCGTGGTACTCGCATGTAGCAAGTACCACGGTTCGAGTCTCCGTCCATTCTTTTGTTTATTCTCTGACGGTCGTTAATTATGACTCGTATTTATTTTTAATGCTTGACTATTTTAAGTTGTTGTTTGAGTCTTAGAACGAAATCATTTCTGAAATGTGCTGTCGATGTTGCTACCGTTGCTGTCGCCTGTTGTGGCCTCTGTTGCCATCTGTTGGCTACTGCCATCACTGCCGCTGCAATCGCCGCCAACAGCGGCGGTATAAAGACAAATCAGATTTAACTATTCACTGCCTCGTCTTGAGGTACACACTGCCTCGTCTTGAGGTACACACTGCCTCGTCTTGAGGTACACACTGTCTCGTCTTGAGGTACACACTGCCTCGTCTTGAGGTACACACTGTCTCGTCTTGAGGTACACACTGTCTCGTCTTGAGGTACACACTGTCTCGTCTTGAGGTACACACTGCCTCGTCTTGAGGTACACACTGTCTCGTCTTGAGGTACACACTGCCTCGTCTTGAGGTACACACTGTCTCGTCTTGAGGTACACACTGCCTCGTCTTGAGGTACACACTGTCTCGTCTTGAGGTACACACTGTCTCGTCTTGAGGTACACACTGTCTCGTCTTGAGGTACACACTGCCTCGTCTTGAGGTACACACTGCCTCTTCTTGAGGTACACACCGCCCAATCTTGATCTACACACTGCCTAATCACCTCCAGACACACGCCAGTAACCACCGTCAATAAATCACACCACATTCATATAAGTTTGAACCATAAATAGATAAAAGTCACTTGTTAATACCGCCGCCCAGCCTAATATTACAGGTTAGTCTTAATTACAACTTGTCGCTAATCGCTACATTTGAACCATATGCTAAGGGTTTGCTGGAAAAAAAAAATTATTTTCTCACAGGAATCGAACTCATTTAATAGTGGAAGCTGTCGAGGTGATAGGAACAAACGAGGTGCGTTAAAAGATAAGATTTCCGCCTTTAGGAGGCATTGCCAGTGCCTCTTTTTGCACTGGAGAGCCAGGGGGAGCTTGTAGGGGTGATGTTTACTTGGAAAACAATAGCATTTTCACCCGTGGATGCTCACCCCGAGGCTTTATCAGCATCCGTTATTTCTTACGCCTTCGAGTTGCGTGTCCACGCAATGGGATTTCCGCCCTTCGTGACAGGTATTTCGAGGCGTTGTTGGGTCTGGTCCGGCAGGCAGGATCCATCACGGGAAGCACTGATAATTACAGTGTAGGTAAATTGAGAAGCTGACGAGGAAATCCCGCTTCTTGAGAGGAATCTGCAGAGAATCTTGACGTACGTTCACCATCCTGTAATTACTGAGAGCTATGGAAGATTTAGGAGGAGAGAGAAGCATAAGAAACAGGGGTGGAGGAAGGGGCACTAGATGACTAATGGGACTAGAAGAGGGAGAAAAAATAACAAGAGTGGCAAGAGGTAAAGACTGAATGACTACGAGAATGGTGTGGCAGAAATTAAAAAGAAAGAAAACATTGTTATGAGTTGTGAGATTAAGCTCAGAGTCTTGTCTTCCAGCTCAGCTCGTGAGATGAGAGTGATGGTAGCCTCCTGTACCGTCCCAAGAAGGATTGGTTCCTCGAAGTGAGGCTACATGCTGGTGCTGCTGCAGACTCCAAAATCACTCATGCACATGTTAATCAACAAATCATGCAGGATTCTTTGTTGAGGTTCCTGAAAGCCGTTTCAACACTACCCTTCAACCAATCCTTTTTGCGTTCGTTTCTGGTGATTAGCTTAGTGATATCCTCATCTGGTATTTCCCTTCAAGCAGTATAACCCCTGTGGGTTTAATCCCTGTAGGCTTAATCCCTGTGGGTTTAACCCCACAGGTAAGTATACTCTTCCATGTGTCTCTGGTAAGTATACCCTTCCATGTGTCTCTGGTAAGTATACCCTTCCATGTGTCTCTGGTAAGTATACCCTTTCATGTGTCTCTGGTAAGTATACCCTTCCATGTGTCTCTGGTAAGTATACCCTTTCATGTGTCTCTGGTAAGTATACCCCTTGTGACCCATAAGTGTCATCATACGATCACTAGGCGAAAATACATAAAATAACATTCATTACATAGCCTCTTCAAAATATGAGAGTTCAACCCTGATTTAGACGGTTCTTAAGTCGAATTTATTGTGGGAATATATCGAGAGGTCCGCTTCAAGAATGACAGAGCCAGAGGGGTGGTCAGTGGGCAGGAAATAATCAAATCCATTCGATGCACTTATGGACAAATTAAGGGTAATTTCCCCCATACTTCAAAGATCTTATGGTAGGTATGAATAGGTGAGGGATTTACACGGTGACACAAAAAACAACACCGCTTTGAAATTGGGTCGATCTTTCAGTATTTAAATGTGTAGTGCCGTCAATCAAGGCGTTAAAAGCAGGCAGCTGGGGACGATGATTCGGTGAATCAATACGTACAAGCACTGATTGTTTCCAAAGGTAAATATAAATCCCTGGATGATTGTAATAATCTCCTCAAGGACCCGTTTGTGGCTTTATAAAAACCCATTGTTTGGGCGAAACGTTGTCAACAAAGACTCATACTGCATTTGTCTCTTGTTAATAAGCTTAAGAAAACAGACAATTTCTTACAATTTCTACATGGTTATGATTGTTACCGTAATTCTGCTAAGTTTTTATGGGAATTAAATGCCTCAGAATGTAGTGGGAAGAAAAATACTGATGTTATTGTAATGGGTAATTTCGACATTATATTTGAAATTCGTGATGAATGCGTGGATCTTCCTGGTGTTATTATTCTTAATGATGGAGTGAGACGTCCCTGGGATGGGAGAGTTTCTGGCCTGAGGCGTCCCTAGGGTAAGGGAGTCCCTGGCCTGAGGCATCCCTAGGGTGAGAGAGTCTCTGGCCTGAGGCGTCCCTAGGGTAAGGGAGTCCTTGGCCTGAGGCATCCCTAGGGTAAGAGAGTCACTGGCCTGAGGAGTCCCTAGGGTAAGAGAGTCACTGGCCTGAGGAGTCCCTAGGGTGAGAGAGTTCAGGATGAGTCCTGATGAACCAGAGTGTTCATGAACCATAGATGAAGCCAGTCGATGAACCACTGATGAAGCTAGTCGATGAACCACTGATGAAGCCAGTCGATGAACCACTGATTAAGCCAGTCGATGAACCACTGATGAAGCCAGTCGTGGAGACACGTTTCTCTCAATAAACATCTGAAACTCGCCACCACCCTCTTACAACAAACTGAACCACTTATCACAGAGCTTTGATAGAAGATGACCCATCAGATTACTTACTCATTCTAGCTTTCACCCGCCAAATCCACAAGAAGCTGTGGTTGGTGTTACTCTACACACAAACATTACTAGCTGGAAAATAGTCCCGCAGATGGATATTATCGTACATTTAGCCATACTAGCCGTAGCCTTGGTTAATATTGATAGTCCAGAGACGGGAAATGGGGGAGAAAAATACAGAATACCGGAGAGGGATTACGGAGAGGTAGACAATGTAAAGAGTGCGTTATTAATAGCTTAGACGAGCATAGTGCTATCATTGATATTTTTTTTGGTTGTTCTTGCGGCCCTATTGACTTGAAGAATGAGACACTTATGCAACAATTGGGAGTCTTTATTGAGGGAACGTTTCGCCAGCCAATGGCTCCTTCAGTCCAATACAAAGAACTGTGGAAAAAGAGGAGCTGTTCCTTGTATTGGACTGACGAAGCCACTGGCTGACGAAATGTTTCCTCAATAAAGATTCCCAAGTGTTGCACAGGTGTCTCGTTCTTCAACTTGTCGGTTTTTCCAAACCATTTTCGACACATGGGGACCTGAATCTTCGACATTATAGACCATTACACTTTGGAGAGGTTACAATCTAACACCAGTTATGTGTTTTACCTGGAGTTGGACTATAACTTACGTATTTACTGCCGTTCCTGATTATATCCCTCGTATTATAAACCCATAATTTGTCAAGCCTGGAGCGTTAAGAGCCACACACACACACACACACATCACTACTTTACAATGAGTAAGGTGTTAAATACCTAATTCTTTAGAGAAATTCCCCAGTCTGTATCACAAAACTACGTTTTCTTTTTGTTAAACCTGATCTTGATGCCTGTCATGGGTCGATCTAATAACCCGGACGATTATATGAACGTTGTTGATGTTATGATGAATCGACTGTATTATGAGAATGTTCAAGGTTTAGAACGTATGCTTGAATTACCTTTTTCTCAATATGGGTTTTTGAACTAAGATATATGCATAGTTTCTAGTAGGATAAGTACTATGCTGCCTGTGGGACTAGGGGTGATCAGGAGGCAGGATGCAGGAATCCCACATTACTTTGAGGTGAGTGAAAAGACGAGAGTAAACGATGTAAAAGACGCATATTTTTTTATTAAGGAAGTGAAAACAAGTAGAGCGAGAGCAGAGAGAGAGAGAGAGAGAGAGAGAGAGAGAGAGAGCGTTCCTCTGCACAACTCCATCAATCACAAAGAGACAGTTGGATCAACATATGACCAGTTGATGCCTCCAACATGCAGACTTTCATTAATCGTCCAGCATTTGCCCTACGTCCTTGGTGAGTGAGGTGGGCGGCTAGATGCCCAAGATAGCAACTTTCCCCTCCCCTGCCGCCCAGCAAGGGGGAGGTAAGCCATCAGAGGGCGCCCCCACATCCCCTCCTTCACCCGCAGTATTTCACCACTGACAAGCCTACCAAGGCTATGTTATCAGTGAACATTTACGGCAAGGCGCTGAGCATGTTTATGGCAAAGCGTCTTGAGTTGGTCTTGAGTGAAGGCACCAATTGTGGCCGCTCCGGGTGACGCATAATCAATAGTAGTCGTAAGTCACCCACCCGCGTCAAAACTTCCTGCGACACCCTGTAATTATAAACATATTTGCTGATCGAATACTGGCCAGCCCCACGTTGCTTATTCTGCCCAGGGGCCTGATGCGAGGGCTAGGAGGCGGGGAATGGTTGGGGGTTGAGCTCTGTTGAGGAGGGTCCATGGAAATGGGGCTGGGACGGAAAGTGGATAGAATCTAGAAGGGTGTGTATGTGCTGAGGGGGGTGGAGGAACAGGTATCACGGAGGTACCATTCTGTGATAGATGGATTATGAGATGGTATCAGGGTATTTCCTTTGTTTTCTACGTGTGAGTGGTGGGTTGGGACTCTTCTTATCTTTACGTTCGAGTGCTGGGTTGGCACTCTTCTTATCTCTACATGTGAGTGGGTGGGTTGGCACTCTTCTTATCTCTACATGTGAGTGGGTGGGTTGGGACTCTTCTTATCTCTACGTGCGAGTGGTGGGTTGGCACTCTTCTTATCTCTACATGTGAGTGGGTGGGTTGGGACTCTTCTTATCTCTACGTGCGAGTGGTGGGTTGGCACTCTTCTTATCTCTACATGTGAGTGGGTGGGTTGGGACTCTTCTTATCTCTACGTGTGAGTGGGTGGGTTGGGACTCTTCTTATCTCTACGTGTGAGTGAGTGGGTTGGGACTCTTCTTATCTCTACGTGTGAGTGGTGGGTTGGGACTCTTCTTGTCTCTACGTGTGAGTGGTGGGTTGGGACTCTTCTTGTCTCTACGTATGAGTGGTGGGTTGGGACTCTTCTTATCTCTACGTGTGAGTGGGTGGGTTGGGACTCTTCTTATCTCTACGTGTGAGTGGGTGGGTTGGCACTCTTCTTATCTCTACGTGTGAGTGGGTGGGTTGGGATTCTTCTTATCTCTACGTGTGAGTGAGTGGGTTGGGACTCTTCCTCTACGTTACTTGCCCTCACACTGGTCGCTGCCTCGGGCATGATCGTGAAGACTTTATCTACATATCACATTAACTTTTCATCATCCTAAAGCCCCGCTAGAGACCCACAAGTGCAGAGACCAATCAGGTCACGTGAAATTGTTGACATTGCCTCTGGCCAATGAGAGAACTAATCGTCATTCTCAAGTAACCAATCAGGGAGCCCTAACTCCTTCCCAAAGGAAGCGAGGCATTGAGATGTGGAACAGTGTATTTCTAGATTTGGGAGACGTGGTTCTCAATCACTCAAAAGTAAGAATAACGACAAAATAATCCATGATGAAGAATTAGACACAAGTTCGTGAACCAGAGGCATCGATGCGACTGGTTCTCGGACCTGGTTGGCTGCTCTGTGTGTGTGTGTGTGTCTGGCCCTTATTTTCCCAAAAGCTTTTTTTACTGTTATTTGCTGTCTCAAAAGTGCTGCAGCTGCTAATACTGCTTTTGGACCCTAGTAGAAATCATTCACAGGTAAACAGGTTAACACAGGATGTATACACGGTTGGGTGTATGCGTGTGTATATATACACTGACAATTTACTTTTATCGCTATTTTAGGGAGTAAAGTATTCTTGACTGGTGGTGATCTACTACAACTACTACTACTAATACTAAAACTACTACCACCACTACTACCATTACTACTACTACTACTACTACTACTACTACTACTACTGCTACCACTGCTACAACCATTACCACCAATACTACTCCCATCACAACTAGTACTACTATTACTACTACTACTACTACTACTGCTACTCCTACTACTATTACTACTACTACTACTATTACTACTACTACTATTGCTACTACTACTACTACTACCACAGTTACTACTATTAGTATTATTACCACTACTACTGCCACCACCACCACTACTACTACTAATACTGCCACCACCACCACCACCACTACTACTACTACTACTACTACTACTACTACAGAGACTCTCCTGGTAATCAACACATATGTCACTCATAAGACCTAAATTCTAACGTTAGGTCACTATTTTTCAATGTCTTTTTTCATGGGTTACAGTAGGTTGTGAATGGGTGAAGGTTAATGGGGAGATTATAATGGACGCGTAATGAGTACACTGAGCGCAGAAGGCAGCCCCCATAAATCATGACCCCGCAGATTTGTCTGTCATGGGGCCTTGCCCCTGACACAGTGCCCATCAGAAGCTTGGTTTACCTTGATTTACACTGTTAGTTTACCTTAGTCTGCAATGTTGGTTTACCTTAGTTTATAATGCTGGTTTACCTTAGTTTACACGGCTGGTTTACCTAGGTTTACCTAGGTTTACACTGCTAATTTGCCTTGGTTCACACTGTTAATTTACCCTGGTTCACACTATTGGTTTACCTTGGTTCACGCTATCAGTTCACTATGGTTCACTTGGATGACCCTGTTAAAAATTTGGTTCACGCTGTCACTTCACGTTGGTTCACGCTGCAAGTGAACATAGGGGACAAAACCAAGGTCTTGTGGGGAGAACAGACTTCTGCTTTACCATCCCTGTAACGGAGCATAGTAGGTGAGTTTTATAGCATTCACTGAGATGTGTGTCGTGCCAGCTTCCACTTTCTGTGAGCCTTCTCTGCTTTCCCAGGACCATCACGGCTGTCTGTTACCTTAAGTCTTTCCCCACCGTACGCCACTGAGCTTTTCACTCAGAAGACAGCACTGAGCTTTTCACTCGGAAGACCTTGGATCGACTCCTGTCTACCGTTCTGTTTATTCTTTGACAGTCGCTCTTTGCGACTTTAGATGAATTTGTAGACTATATGGACAGGGAAAACAACCAGACGTGTGAGTGTGTGAGTGTGTGTGTGTGGGTTGGTGGGTGTGGGTGTACTCACCTCACCTAGTTGCACTCACCTAGTTGTGGTTGCAGGGGTCGATTCACAGCTGGCCCCGCCTCTTCACTGGCCGCTACTAGGTCACTCTTCCTGCTCCATGAGCTTTATCATACCTCTTCTTAAAGCTATGTATGGATCCTGCCTCCACTACATCACTTCCCAGACAATTTCACTTCCTGACAACCTTGTGGCTGAAGAAATGCTTCATAACATCCCTGTGATTCATCTGAGTCTTCAACTTCTAACTGTGACCCCTTGTTGTTGTGTCCCATCCCTGGAACATCCTGTCTCTGTCCACTTTGTCAATTCCTCTCAGTATTTTATATGTCGTTATCATATCCCCCTATCTCTTTTGTCATCCAGTGTCGTCAGGTCGATTTCCCTTAACCTCTCCTCGTAGGACATGTCCCTCAGCTCCGGGACTAGCCTTACGTGCTTGGCTAGGTGTGGGTTCCAAACTGGTGCTGCACTTCTGACTCTATTCCTTCCGTCATGAGAAACAGCGCCGGTCCTAGGACTGACCCCTGTGGTACACCGCTCTTAATAGGCTCCCACTCTGATACCTCGCCACGTACTATGACTCGCCGTTGTCTTCCCAACAGGTATTCCCTGATCCATTGCAGTGCCTTCCCTGTTATCCCGCCTGGTGTGTGTATGTGTATGTGTGTGTGTGTGTGTGTGTGTGTGTGTGTGTGTGTGTGTGTGTGTGCGTGTGCGTGTGTGTGTGTGTGTGTGTGTACTCACTCACCTATTTGTGGTTGCAGGGGTCGAGTCATAGCTCCTGGCCCCGCCTCTTCGCTGTGTGTGCGTGTATGTGTGTGTGAGAGAGAGAGAGAGAGAGGTACTGGGTTCTCTAGGTAAACCTTATCCTCCTTCACTATTCATTTACACTCCTGTCACACCCACCAGATCCCTCAGCATTTATTCAATTTTACTCATTTGAAAAGTCACCCACAGTCTATATTCATCCCATCCTTCGCTTCGCTCGATTAATTCTTCAACTCCTCCTCTTAATTCTCTTCCTTCTTCTTCCCACCTTTATCCCATTCTCCCATTCCCCGTTCTTAACATGTGAACAATAAGAAAATATTATTAATCACAAATCAATTCTGGACAATAATCCTGGTTCCTCTGGTTAATACAGGCCACGTCGCTCTCCTCTCTCCGCTCTGTGTAATTTAAATCATGCGTGAAGCATCGAGCTTACTTTATCACTGATCAGATAATTGGAAAGTTGGCATTTAGCAGCCTAGGTCGTATTTAGGCTGTCCCAGGCCATCCTGGGCACGTCTGGGCCATCTTAGGCCGTTCTGGGCTGTTGGGGGGGGCAGTTTGGAGCTCTTCTTAACCGTCCTGGGCCGTTTTGGGTCTTTTTAGGGCAGTTTGGAGATGTTCTGGGCCATCCCGGGCAGTTCTGAAACGTTTTGAAACTATCCTTGGCCTTTCCTGGATTTTCTTAGACTGTCCTTGTCCAGTCTTAATTCGTCCTTGCGTCTTATTCCGGAAGGACTTACGTCTTCGTTTGTTCCGGATCTTCCAGGACTCTTTAATCTTCTTGGTTCGTCCCGAACCGTCTTACGTCTTCTTGGTCCGTATTGGTTCAATTTGGGCAGTCCCGGTCCGTCGCTAAATCAGCTTATTCCTCATTCTATCTCTGCGTCCACCTGTTATTAAGGCCACTTTTGCTGACTGTCTGGTGCTCTCTTCACCCTTAGACACGACTCCTCCCTCTACCTGGTTCCTCCCTCCCTCCCTCCTTCCCTTCTCTCCAATATCTCCCTCTCTTCCCCCTTCCTCCAACATTCCCCCCTCCTTCCCTAACTACTTTCTTCCTACCTTCATCCTGTCTCTTCATCTCCCTGCCTCCATCCCTCTCCTCCCAACCAAACTCCCTCCATCCATCTTTCTCTCCATCATCACTCTTCCTACTACACTCAACCTCCCTCGTCTACACCCATACCCACTTAATTCTACTCTCATCTACATCCATACCCACCTTCCATCATCACGCACACTCACCCCCACCAATAAACGCCAATCTTCATACCCTCCCCAACTCCACCTCCTCCTTCACCCCCTCCTCCCCCTCCACCACACTGGTGGGCGGATCACAACACAAACATACATCACTAACCTCAGTCTGTTAATTCCTATGAACTATTTCCGTCGATGATGAGAGGAAATGTTCCTCAGGAGAGGCATCTGATTCCCTCTCACGAACGCAAGTCGTAAATAACTTCCTACCATTGCATTATCATTGAAGACCTCAGCATCCCTGCTGATCAGACGCCCAAACAGCACAAGATCAGCAATACACGAGTACTAACCCTTGCTATAATTAATGTAAAAAGATGTGCTTCAGCCGCTGCACGATCCGAGAAAGGGATCTCGATGTGAAATTCTCCGTCTCCGGTCTGCGGCACGGCAGACCGGGCACTCCACCGTAGATCTGCAGTATTTAGCGGGGTGTCCGAAGCGCCAGCAATTACGACACTGTTGAGGAGTAGGGACTACTTTACGAACCTCTAGGCGATGGCCTGGAATATAAACGGAGGATGTGAGTTCATGGGATTAGAATAGTGCAGAGTGTGGCATGAGCATGTAATGCAGTTATTGTCACTAAGAGCATTGAAGGTATGAAGTGAATCCGAAGAGGCATTCATAGGTCATCATATGGATAATTAATATCCTGATTCCTTTAATAATTAGACAAACGCATCAAAACAAAACCCAAAACGCGTAACAAGACGCAAGTCGCAACAAGAACCAAACACGTCACAACACCCAAACACGTCACAAAACGACCCCAAACGGGTGTTTCCTAAGGTTCGTCTTTATAATTCAATAAAGATCGACCAGTGCTCATCCGGGAACATGATATATCGTTATAAACCATACCACGGGTGGGTTAGAACCCGCGATCAGAGTCTCAAAACTCCAGACCGTCGCGTTAGCCACTGAGCCAGCTGGCTCAGTGGCTAACTCTCTGATCGCGGGTTCTAACCTCACACGTGGTATGGTTTGTTTGCCATCGTGCCATTACGATTTCGTGAGTCATATATCATTATCATTTGTTCTGTCCGCAAATGGTTGAGGACTGATACCTGTGTCTCAGGTTACACGCTGCTCATCAATACCAGGACTGATACCTGTGTCAGGTTACACAGTGCTCATCAATACAAGGATTGATACCTGTGTCAGGTTACACAGTGCTCATCAATACAAGGATTGATACCTGTGTCAGGTTACACGCTGCTCATTAATACCAGAATTGATACCTGTGTCAGGTTACACGCTGCTCATCAATACCAGGACTGATACCTGTATCTCAGTAAGAGTGAAACTGACAGGAGAGTTGTCCAGTGTCCACCACTTGGAGTCACTCGTGGTCTCGCTCGAGTAAATCGCGAAGTATAGCAGTTTTAGCGGCGTTATTGTTGTTCAGTTGTTTGTCTCACTGGGCGCTAAAGTGTATAAAACTTTGGATTTATATACACTTTTAACTCTACATGATGTTCAATGAACTTTTTCGGGGGATCTGGCAAATACTCTAATGACTGTGCTATGTTTTGACCGGGACAAAACTGTAGACCAGAGTGAACATAAACATGAAATACACGATAGATATCTATCTTGATTATTGTTATATATATATATATATATATATATATATATATATATATATATATATATATATATATATATATAGATATATACAAACACTGATCTCTGGCTGAAGGAGACTCGAACCTACGAACCTTAGGACAAGGTACGCAGTGCTTTACCAATCTACCCACATATATATATATATTACGGTGAAAGAAGCGTTTAAAAGACAGAGAATGAGAAGAGAAAAGACAAATTGAATGATAAAAACAGATGAAGACTGCAGAGAAAAAATCTGATATAAGAACGTGAACCAAATCATGCACCTTGGAGCAAACTGTCAAGCTAAAAAGGGGTGGGTGTAATTTTCACCTCCCATCCCTGAATGCAAACGCATCCACGACCCACAGAGGTAAAAAATGGGGTGGTGGTGGGCAACTACAGTGACAGCATCAACACGGAGAATGTCACGGTATGGTCACCAGTTTTATGGACATCTTAGTCATAATCTTCCACGATGATTGATGGATCATCGTGGGTTACTAGAAGTGAAATTAATTCCTTGTGTTGATCTAGGAACAGGAAGAGGCGGACGTGTTGGTCTGGGACAAGTGGATAAATGAACTGGTTGGTCTGGGGTAATGGATAGGTGGATTAAGTTGACGTGTTGGCCTGGAATAAGGGATAGTTGGATTTTTTACAGGAAGTACTCTACGTTCCCAAGCGCTATTTACAGCTTCACCAGGAATACGAGAAGAAGAAAAAAAGGAGGAGAAAGAGGACGACGACAAGGAGAAGAAGGAAAACAAGAAGGAGAAGAAACAGAAGAGGAAGAATGATAACAAAATCTTAAAAATATGCAACGTGTAAAGAGTAATTGAGGAAGTCATTGAGACAGGTAGACGTCAGGTAGGTACCTCATTGATAACGTCCAGTCATTACCAAGTGACCATATTGAAATCAGGTCTAGTTAATGTTGCTTCATTTTTCCCCCCTTGAAGGTAAATGGCAGCCCAATGGAAAGACGGTATTCTAAAACTCTTGCTCTAAATCCACATGACTGACTGAATGTCAGTCACTCGGTGTGGGTACCTGTTTTTTTCTCAACCCACCAGTCTATCTAGCGAGCCAGATATCTTGTTGGCCTTGTACATGTCGGTCTGTCATCTTGGGTAACGGGTTCTCCTGTTCCTACACTAGCTAGGCTTCATGCCAACCAAGAACTGTACGTGGGAGTACACACACAGATTAGCAGAGGACTTTGTAAGTCCTCGTTGAGGCTATCTGCTGAGATCCGGGAGATAAAACTCGCTGACAGAAATAAACAAAGTGCACGTCTTCGGCATGTCAACTGCACTTGATAAAGCTCTGTTTTAGAGCTTAACGTGATTTTTGAATCATGATGCGCTTTGCAAGAGACGCAGAATGACTTTCCTTCCCTGGATGATCCGTGGTCTGAGTGACGGCCAACACTGTAGCACTTCTGGAAAGAAAAAAAACAGAAGGCACAGTACCTTCCTTTCGTATGTTAGTGGGACTTGTAAATGTTCCAGATAGGACCGAAACGTCGTCATAAGGCTCTTTTTCCTATGTACGTGTTATCTTTATATAGTACTTCTGTGCAAGAGCCTGCGATTTGGCTTCGCTCTGCTGGGGAATCCTCGTGAATTTCGGCTACATGGTGAACTTATCTTCAGGGTCCTTACAGCTTGGGTCGGTTTCTCTGTCTGGCAGCATCTTTGTCTACCACTTCTGTTTCCCAGCATCTTTATCTCCCAGGATCTCGCTTTCCCAGCATATCTGTTCTAACATCTGTCTTCCAATATCTCTTATCTTAGCATCTCTCTATCTCTCTCTTTCTCTCTCGCTCTCTCTCTCTCTCTCTCTCTCTCTCTCTCTCTCTCTCTCTCTCTCTCTCTCTCTCTCTCTCTCTCTCTCTCTCTCTCTCTCTCTCTCTCTCTCTCTCTCCCTCTTAACATCTCTCCCTCTCCCAGTATCGCTGTATCATCTCTTCACCTCCGTCACATCACACAGACAGACGTAACATAACCATGAAGTGTATTACAGTACTTTATAGCCACGAAGTTCGAGGCTCAGCTTTCTTCCTACCTTCGGTTGAACTGGAGGACTTTAGGAAAATGCATCGAACTTAGAACCTTGTGCCACTGGCTCTCTGAATTGGGAACACACATCGAACTCAGCATCTGTTCCCAATGCCTCCCCTTTTCCATTACGGGAAAATCATGAGGGCACAGAGGATGAAAGCGGCCAACCACGAATACACGTGTTACTGTCGGACTGTGTGCGTATCACGTCTCTAGCAGTATGTGTGCGCGCGTTTGCGCAGAAGCGTAGCGGAGTCACTCCTTGTCAGTGACTAGCAAAGATCTATCCCCCCCCCACACACACGCACGTACGCTCGCGTGCTTTCACGAACTTCCACGTGTTGCCACGCATGCTCACGTGTTACTCTCCCCCACCACACACGCCCGCGCATTGCGACGCACGCCCACACGCCTCTGAGGTTTCCGCACTCCTGCACCGCGGAATTGCAATGTTAATGTGAACTTCGCACCATGTTACCGTAGTGCAAACTCTCCTCCCGTTGTTATGGCTCTGTGATGTCACTAGTTATAGATGGCGTTGCCTACCAAGTTAGCAGCTATAACCCTTACTAGATACAGCCGCAGAAATTATCATTATTACCAAACACCTAGAAAAAAATTACTAGGTTTAAATAGAATTAGTTATTCTAGCGAGTTTTCCTAGTCAAGACTTCGAGTTAGCAGCCTCTGCTAAGGAGAAAGATGTCCCGTTCACCTGGCTGTCTTGAGCCGGGCTCTGAGACGCTGTTAAATGCACCAAGACCCAAGTGTGTGACAGATTAATTATCTACCGTGGTCTGTGACTGAAAGGTCCCACGGGACAGGTAAGAAAGGGGAAAAAAGGGGATGAATTTGTATTTACCTAGCAAGAATGAATATTATAATGGTCACCCTTAGAGGAAGTTTGAGGCTGACGAGGAGTGACTTTAGTTTTTTCGGGGGATTTAACTTGATTACGTAATAACGATGAACTTAAATTTTTATTCAGCTTGATTAAGTAATAATGATGACTTTACTTTTTGGATTCGACTTGATTACGTGGGAAAGATTGCTTTAATTCCTTGAATTCAACTTGGTTAAGTAATAAAGATAGCTTTACGTTTTTGGATTCAGCTTGATTACGAAAGATAGTTTTAATTTCTTAGATTCAATACCCCTGACGACCTACCCACTGTTCCAGGGAGATACCCACACTGTGACCCCTGAAGACATACCCACTGCCCCAACGAGATTACCCACACTGTGACCTCTGACGACCTACCCACTGTTCCTGCGAGATACCCACACTGTGACCCCTGACGACCTACCCACTGTTCCAGCGAGATACCCACACTGTGACCCCTGACGACCTACCCACTGTTCCAGCGAGATACCCACACTCTGACCCCCTGACGACCTACCCACTGTTCCAGCGAGATACCCACACTATGACCCCTGACGACCTACCCACTGCCCCAACGAGATTACCCACACTCGGACCTCTGACGACCTACCCACTGCCCCAACGAGATTATCCACACTCGGACCTCTGACGACCTACCCACTGCCCCAACGAGATTACCCACACTCGGACCTCTGACGACCTACCCACTGCCCCAACGAGATTACCCACACTGTGACCCCTGACGACCTACCCACTGTTCCAGCGAAATACCCACACTGTGACCCTTGACGACCTACCCACTGCCCCAGCGAGGAGATTACCCACACTGTAACTCTCCAACAACCCACTGCCCCCAGTCAGGTTAACCCCCTCTCAACCCGTGGTTAATTTCCAATCACTCACTTGGGGGACACCTCAGGGTATTCCCCCAGGTGATTGTCTCACAACTGCTATCAGCACTTAATTAACTTCCAGGTGTAATTTTTCTGAGGCGCAACTCAAGTCAGCAGCGGACTAAGTCTTACTGCATCAACAACTGTTCAGAGTTGTACCTGGCCAGCCGGGCTGTGGTTCCTACGTCGGTTTGCGTGCGGCCAGCAGTAGCAACCTGGTGACGGCTTGACAATGCTCCTAGAGATACCTGGAGTATATCTGGAGAGGGTTTCGGGGGGGAGCGCCCCCCGGCGGCCCGGTCTGTGACCAGGCCTCGTAGTGGATCAGGGCATGATCAACCAGGCTGTTACTGCTGGCCGCACGTAAATTGAAGTACGAACCACAGCCCGGCTGATCGGGTGCTGCCACAGTAAAATGGCACATTAGATGCATTTGTGTCCTTTGACCTAACCTCTGTAACAGGGTCGAGGCTGGTGACTCTGGTTCGTGTGTAGGTAACTGTGGTGTCGTGCAGGCTGTTGTCTGGTGCTCCTGAACCCACGCCGGGGGATACTGACCAAGGTATTCTTCGTGTGTATCCCTTATACGTATCTCTCACAGATATCCCTCACCAGGTATTCCTCACCAGGTATCCCTCACCAGGTATCCCTCACCAGGTATCCCTTACCAGGTATCCCTCACAGGGAAAGACATCTTTCACTGGTATCTCTCGGATATGCCTCCTAGGCATTCCTTACATGCAAATAATGTATCCCTCAGTGACATCTTTTACAGGTATCCCTCCCGGGTATCCCTCGCGAGGAGGCATCCCTTATGGGTATCCCTCGTGAGGAGGCATCCCCTGTGGGTACCCCTCGCGAGGAGGTATCTCCTATGGGTATCCCTAGCGAGGAGGTATCTCCTATGGGTATCCTTCGCGAGGAGGTATCCCCTATGGTATCCCTCGCGAGGAGGTATCCCCTATGGGTATCCCTCGCGAGGAGGTATCCCGTATGGGTATCCCTCGCGAGGTGGTATCTCCTATAGGTATCCCTCGCGAGGAGGTATCTCCTATGGGTATCCCTCGCGAGGAGGTATCCCCTATGGGTATCCCTAGCGAGGAGGTATCCCCTAGGGGTATCCCTAGCGAGGAGGTATCCCTCGCGAGGAGCGAGGAGGTATCCCCTATGTATGGGAGGTATCCCCTCGCGAGGTGGTATCTCCTATAGGAGGAGGTATCCCTAGCGAGGAGGTATCCCCTATGGGTATCCCTCGCGAGGAGGTATCCCCTATGGGTATCCCTCGCGAGGAGGTATCCCCTATGGGTATCCCTAGCGAGGAGGTATCCCCTATGGGTATCCCTAGCGAGGAGGTATCCCCTATGGGTATCCCTAGCGAGGAGGTATCCCCTATGGGTATCCCTCGCGAGGAGGTATCCCCTACGGGTATCCCTCGCGAGGAGGTATCCCCTAGGGGTATTCAGCACTAACTGAAAAAAATTATTCATCTCAAAATTCTTCAAGGAAAAAAAATCATAATTTTTCAATTATTTTATTTTTATTTATTGAAAAAAGTGGGATTTTTTCTTTATTTTTCTTCAACTTTCACTGAGATTTTTTTTTTTAAATATAACTTCTTGTTTATCAGAAGGGGGTTACTGGGCTCTTCATCCAAGGAATTTGAGCTACTACCTCCCTCCTTCCCTTTCCTCAGATCAAAGCCGATTATCTTCCATTCGTAAGGCGTTGTGTGACCCCTCAAGGGTTTAGAGCTTCTCGTGAAAATTAATAATAATAAATAATAATAATAATAATAATAAAGGGTTATTAATAATAATAATAATAATAATAATAATAATAATAATAATAATAATAATAATAATAATAATAATAATAATTAATAATAATTAATAATAATAATGGAACTGGCATGGTGAAATAAACGTTTATAGACATTTGGGAAGGCTCGTTTATGGGATCGAAATCCTGAATGGGATGAAAGGTGAGTTTAGTCTATAAAAACCCTCTTATGGGTATGAGAGAGAGAGAGAGAGAGACTCTCTCTTATCTTCCTCTCTCTCTTCCCCTGCTACAGTTGTGGTCATCGTAGTAGGGATGCTAGCGATCTTTCCCCTTCCGTCTTTCCTGTAGACCTCTTGCCCTCTCACACATACACACAGATGCCCTGACCACATACCCTGGCCTGCACCATATACCTGGCTCGGGCCACAAACCTTAGCCCGCTGCATAACTTCCCACGTTACACACAATTACACATAATTAGTAAGTAGTCGGAGCCTCGGTCGTAAAGAACAATTATGATGTATGTAATGAATGTTGAATTGCTGGCCATGTTTGAAGCCCCCGTCCCCTCCGTCCGTACGGAGGCTCGAGCCTCCACTACTGACACACACTGGCTTAGTTCCTCGTGTAGAGGTATTACACGTGAGGCATCAGTGACCAGAACTGTATGCGTAAGCAGCAATAACAGCAGCAGCAGCGGCAGCAATATTAACAGCAGCAACAGTAACAACAACAGCAGCAACAGTAGCAACAGCAACAGTAACAACAGCAGCAGTAACAGTAACAACAGCAACAGTAACAACAACAGCAGCAACAGTAACAACAGCAACAGTAACAACAGCAGCAACAGTAACAAGAGCAGCAGTAACAACAGCAGCAGCAACGGCAACATTAGCAACAGCAGTAACAACAGCGGAAACAGCAGCAGCAGTAACAGCAACACGGCTTCTTCCAGTTCTGCAATCCACTTCATCCACAAAGAGTCCCTTCCCCTCTCTCCGACAGCATCTTTCTCCTCCCATTAATATTTCTCCCACACACCCCGCTCCTCTTTCCCCCTCCCTCTCAATTATTTTTCTCCCTCTACCACACCCCTCTTTCTCCTTCTCATGCCCTCTTCCCAGCATCTCTCATCCTTCTCATGCCCTCTTCCCAGCATCTCTCATCCTTCTCATGCCCTGTTCCTGGCATCTCTCTTCATTCCTCATGCCTCTTCAAAACTTTCCTTCCCCACAACACTTTAATATACCAGTAAAAAAGTAATAATGAAAATGAGAGAGTAGAAGATTCATAACCATACATCATAGCACTTACAGAAACCAAATTCACAAGACAACAACGAGTTTTAAACTTCTAGTTTTGTGTCATGTATTAAGAGACAGACCAGGTGGAGGAGTACTAGCAGAGCCAGTGGGGTGTGAAGGCTCTGATAGGGATTAGAAGTGGAACCTCTCGAGTGGAACCAGAGGTTCCACTGGAGGGATGGAACCTTGAATCCGCGGTGAGTCTTATAGCTCACAGACCAGTCTGTTAACCACTTGACCATGCCGGCCTAACAAGATTCATTCAACTGGCCTGCAAGCTTCGAGACACTCAAGCCATGGGTTCGAACCCCAACCCGACCTGTGATTTGTCTGCAATCACGTTATTACGATTTCTTGAGTTCCACTGCAGTACCGAAGGTAACAGACAATTCTCCGTCGAACTCCAAAGGACTATGATAGCCGGCCACAGAAGCGGCAGAGACAACCAACAGGGTTACAGCAAAAGTGGAGATAAAGACACAGTTGTAGAGAGAAACAAGCTTCTTCAGTCAACATTCAGCGATGTGTGAATTAGACATATGTGCAACACTTAAGCGTCTTTATTGTGGAAACGGTTCGCTGGCCAGTGGCTTCTTCAGTGCACTGCAAAGGTGAGGAGGAGTTTGAGGTAATCAGTCCCTCAGTCTGAAGTCGTTGTGATCAGTTTAATTCGTCATCCTATCAGTTCTCTGAACCATTTATCTATACACACACAGGGATGCACAACGGATTACTGATGGATACAGCAGCGTGTTGCCTGCTGTGATGAAAAGACGGCTGTAGAACACGCCTTCATTGTGACAGTGTTTCGCCCTGTACAGAGCGAAACTTTACATAGAGCCAAACGTTGACATAATTAAGGCTTGCTCTTACCTGTGTTATTGCTTCAAAACTACTGTTCCTGGGAGAATTAAGCCACATAAAAATACACTGCATGAGGGGACCAGACCGATGGGGGTTTCAACTGACGGAAGTTTTGTTGAACTCAGTACAGTGTTGCTGGAGAACTTCGTGAAGTGTTTCTAGAGACCTTCCTTTGGGAGCAGAACAAAATCAGAGCATCACCCCTGTCAGGGCAGATATCCACTGAGATGTGCGAGGAACATCTCAGTGGATACCCTCCCTGTGAGGGGATACCCAGAGGTATGCCTTACACCGTGTTCCGACCTCCTTCATATATATCCCGAGTATGCATGCACAGAGAGAAGCGCAGCGCTACTGGAGGCGGTGTCTCGTCCCCTGCAGACATAACTGAGTGCGCACACACGTCTCATCAATACCATCGGCTGCCGCTCACATGCATAACACGAGCCAGACAAATAAATATGGTCGAAGATGCAGCCGTGAAAAATGGGATCGCAAATCAGCGCAGGAACAGACAAAACAATATACTCCCACGGTTCCCAGGGTATATACATCACTACCTCGGGTCCACACACTGCCAACCCGCACCGACGCCAAGGTCGAAACTCTAGGATGCTGTACACAACAGGGGATGTCCTTACGAGACACGGAGGGTATATTCATTGGAAGCCGAAAACATTTCACGGGCGGACCAGAGGAATTAATTGTGAGACTATTGCCAAATTACGGGGATTTCGCGGCCTGTTTTGTCACACTCGACTTCAGCGATTCATCACCGAGACATCTTTGCGGCTGCGGTCTCCGTTCCGCCAGAAATTACACATTTCTATAAAACACATGTACACTTTAGGACATTTATTCCATTAAAAATGTGCTGGAAGAACACACAAGTGTCCATTTTTTTACACATATTTACGCTTCACCATACCATTTACTTTCATATTTACATAAATACGCAAACGAGTGCGTGTGCTTGTAACGCGACATACAGAAGCGGGTGAGACGCTGGTGTAGGTGAGTGTGAGAGGTGTGAGTGGTGAGGCATCTGCCACCAACGAGTTGCATTCAACAACAGCACTGCCTCTCACATTAACATATCGTGCCGTCATAGGGACAGATTTACTGGGCCCGCTGCTGTCTCTTCCTTCACCAGTAACTTGACCGAGTTACTGCCCCGTTGCTGCTGAGTCCTTTATCAATATCTGCTGCTGCAGACACATACAGAGAGAGAGAGAGAGAGAGAGAGAGACATTGAGAGAAAATGCTGCTCATTTCCTAGCAGAGTGAGAGACGACATTAGCAATATTCTGGATATTCTTTTAGATATTTTAAGGTCAAGAAGAGTGAGATTAGATTACATTGAGTTTTCGTGAAGGTTAAGGCACGATGGAACAGAATGATGATACTGTCGACATGAGGTGCTAAGAACTAGACATGTGTAGGAAGAGATACAAAGAAATACACCGAGACAGTATCACTCAGAGATGAACGTGAAGACACCTGCTGAAAGCAGTGAATGACGACACATGAGAGTACATCAGTAAGACACATGTCCAACACTTGGGTTTCAGTATTGTGGAAGGAACACTGCAGCAGGCCTACCAGCCCATGCTAGGCCCGGTGGACGACGAGAAGCAGTAGTCTTAGGGGATCAGTCCCTCAGACTGAATGACTGCTGAAGACGGTGGAAGACATGTAGCAGTAGTTTTAGGGGATCAGTCCCTCAGACTGAATGACTGCTGAAGACATGTAGCAGTAGTCTTAGGGGATCAGTCCCTCAGACTGAATGACTGCTGAAGACGGTGGAAGACATGTAGCAGTAGTTTTAGGGGATCAGTCCCTCAGACTGAATGACTGCTGAAGACGGTGGAAGACATGTAGCAGTAGTCTTAGGGGATCAGTCCCTCAGACTGAATGACTGCTGAAGACATGTAGCAGTAGTCTTAGGGGATCAGTCCCTCAGACTGAATGACTGCTGAGGACGGTGGAAGACATAAGAACATAAGAACATAAGAAAGGAGGAACACTGCAATAGGCCTGTTGGCCCATACTAGGCAGGTCCTTTACAATTCATCCCACTAACAAAACATTTGCCCAACCCAATTTTCAATGCCACCCAAGAAACATGCTCCGATGTGCAAGTCCCACTCAAATCCAACCCCTCCCACTCATGTACTTATCCAACCTAAATTTGAAACTACCCAAAGTCCTAGCCTCAATAACCCAACTAGGTAGACTGTTCCACTCATCAACTACCCTATTTCCAAACCAATACTTTCCTATGTCCTTTCTAAATCTAAACTTATCTAATTTAAATCCATTACTGCGGGTTCTCTCTTGGAGAGATATCCTCAAGACCTTGTTAATACCTATCTTCCACTTATACACTTCAATCAGGTCTCCCCTCATTCTTCGTCTAACAAGTGAATGTAACTTAAGAGTCTTCAATCTTTCTTCATAAGGAAGATTTCTAATGCTATGTATTAATTTAGTCATCCTACGCTGAATGTTTTCTAACGAATTTATGTCCATTCTGTAATATGGAGACCAGAATTGAGCTGCATAATCTAGGTGAGGCCTTACTAATGATGTATAAAGCTGCAGTATGACCTCTGGACTTCTGTTGCTTACACTTCTTGATATAAATCCCAGTAATCTATTTGCCTTATTACGTACGCTTAGGCATTGCTGTCTTGGTTTAAGGTTGCTGCTTACCATAACCCCCAAGTCCTTTTCGCAATCTGTATGGCTAAGTTCTACATTATTTAACTTATAAGTGCTAGGGTTATGGGCACTCCCGAGCTTCAGAACCTTGCATTTATCTACATTGAACTGCATCTGCCACTTTTCTGACCAAGAGTAGAGTTTGTCTAAATCCTCCTGAAGTTCCCTAACATCTACGTTTGAATCAATTATCCTACCTATCTTCGTGTCATCGGCGAATTTGCTCATATCACTAGCAATTCCTTCATCAAGATCATTGATATATATTATAAACAACAACGGGCCCAAGACTGATCCCTGTGGAACGCCACTTGTTACTGATCCCCACTCGGATTTAACCCCATTTATGGACACTCTCTGCATCCTGTCTGTGAGCCATGACTCGATCCACGAGAGCACCCTTCCCCCAATGCCATGAGCTGCTACTTTCTTCAACAGTCTTTGGTGCGGAACTCTATCAAATGCCTTACTAAAATCTAAGTAAACAATATCAAATTCTTTATCGTGGTCAACAGCCTCAAAAGCTTTACTGAAGAAAGTTAATAAATTAGTTAGACAAGACCGGCCTCTTGTGAATCCATGCTGAGTATCATTAATCAAGCTATGCTTATCGAGATGGCTTCTTATAATCTCAGCTATAATTGACTCTAGCAACTTGCCTACAATTGAGGTCAGGCTTATTGGGCGGTAATTTGACGGTAACGACTTGTCCCCTGTTTTAAAAATAGGAATTACATTAGCCATCTTCCACATATCAGACACTACACCTGTTTGAAGAGATAAATTAAAAATATTAGTTAATGGTTCACAGACTTCCATTTTGCATTCCTTAAGAACCCTTGAAAAAACCTCATCAGGACCCGGCGACTTATTTTGCTTCAGTCGGTCTATCTGCTTCACAACCATTTCACTAGTGACTATGATGTTACATAATTTATCTTCTTCTGATCCACTATAAAAATTAATTACCGGAATATTATTAGTGTCTTCCTGTGTAAAAACCGAGAGAAAATAATTATTTAAAATCGAGCACATTTCATTCTCTTTGTCAGTAAGATGCCCATAGTTATTTTTAAGGGGACCTATCTTATCTCTGACTTTTGTTCTATATACCTGGAAAAAACTTTTTGGATTAGTTTTAGAATCCCTAGCAACTTTAATTTCATAGTCCCTTTTAGCTTTTCTTATCCCCTTTTTAATGTCCCTCTTAATGTCAATATACTGATTCATAAGATGACCCTCGCCTCTTTTGATACGCCTATAAATTCCTTTCTTATGCCCTAGTAGATATTTCAGCCTATTATTCATCCATTTTGGGTCATTTCTATTTGATCTAATTTCCTTATAAGGGATAAACGTTCTTTGAGCAGCATGTATTGTGTTCAGAAAACTGTCATATTGATAGCTCTCTTCGTTACCCCAGTCAACAGATGATAAGTGTTCTCTAAGCCCATCGTAATCTGCTAAGCGAAAATCTGGGACTGTTACTGAGTTATCCCTACTATCATACTTCCATTCAATTCTAAATGTAATTGATTTGTGGTCGCTAGCACCCAGTTCCTCTGAAACTTCTAAATTATTAACAAGGGATTCATTGTTTGCCAGAACTAAGTCAAGCAGGTTATTTCCCCTTGTAGGTTCTGTCACAAACTGCTTCAAAAAACAATCCTGAACTACTTCTAAGAAATCGTATGATTCTAAATTCCCAGTCAAGAAATTCCAATCAATATGACTAAAGTTAAAGTCTCCTAGAATTACTACATTATCGTGCCTTGTGGCCCTAACAATTTCCTCCCATAGTTGTCTCCCTTGGTCCCTATCTAAGTTTGGGGGACGGTATATCACACCTAAAATTAATTTTTCATGCCCCTCTGAAAATTCTATCCAAACAGACTCTGTATGTGTTACTTCAGACTTAATACCCGTTTTTATGCAACAGTTCAAGCGATCTCGGACATACAATGCCACCCCACCCCCCCTTCCCGATACTTCTATCTACTTGGAACAATTTAAAACCCTGAATGTGACATTCTGCAGGCATGTCCCGACTTTTTGAATTAAACCACGTCTCAGTAATGGCAAATACATCTATGTCACCTGCACTAGCAACTAGTCTCAACTCGCCCATCTTATTCCTAGCACTGCGACTATTTGTGTAATAAACTTTTAATGACCCTCCTCTCTCTTTACCCTTCCTGCTTTTTTCTATTATTCCACTAAACCTATTACTGTCCTTGTCAATTAGTGCCACTGGCTTTCCAATATCCACCTCATTTTGCCTATTACTAGTTCTCCTAGTACTCATATTACTACCCTGCGACTTCACAGTTTTCCTGCAAAAACCCATACCTCTAACTAATCCTAGTTTAAAGTCCTAACAACCCCCTCAACTGAGTTAGCAAGAAAACCCACACCTGCCCTGGATAAGTGAACCCCATCCCTGGCATACATGTCATTTCGGCCATAGAAGTTGTCCCAGTTGTCAATGAATGGTACTGCATTATCCTTACAGTGTTTATCCAGCCAACAATTAATACCAATTGCTCTGGACAACCATTCATTACCAACACCTCTTCTTGGCAAAATGCCACATATAACAGGGCGCCCCCCCTTCTTCCTAATCATGTCTATAGCTGTCCTGAACTTTCTAACTAAATCCTCACTTCTACGCTTGCCAACATCATTGCCTCCAGCACTGAGGCAAATAATAGGATTGATCCCATTACCGTTCATGATGTTGTCAAGCCGGCTAACAATGTCCTCCATCCCAGCCCCAGGAAAGCATACCCTTTGTCTCCTACTCCTGTCGTTCAAGCAGAATGCCCTATCCATGTATCTAACCTGGCTATCCCCAACAACAACAATATTCTTACCTTCCTTGTTGTCGTTCGTCGTGACGATCCCAGTAGTAGACTCACATTCGTCGGGTAGCACCGAGAATGCGTTGGAGGTTTCCACGGGAGTTTCCACAGCAGTCTCTTTCTTCTTCATCGTTTCTGGCTTTCCATTCGTCTTCTTGATCGTCAACTTCGTCGTCCCCTTAGGGGATCAGTCCCTCAGACTGAATGACTGCTGAAGACGGTGGAAGACATGTAGCAGTAGTCTTAGGGGATCAGTCCCTCAGACTGAATGACTGCTGAAGACGGTGGAAGACATGTAGCAGTAGTCTTAGGGGATCAGTCCCTCAGCCAACAAAAGTGTTCAAAGCAACTAAGATATTCTTTATAAAATTAACAGTAATAACTTCTCGACACTTTCACAAAATCACTAGTGACAAAATATGTAAATCAGTTTCTGCCCCGTGTGATCTTCCTGCCCCGTGTGATCTTTCTGCCCCGTGTGATCTTTCTGCCCCGTGTGATCTTTCTGCCCCGTGTGATCTTTCTGCCCCGTGTGATCTTTCTGCCCCGTGTGATCTTTCTGCCCCGTGTGATCTTTCTGCCCCGTGTGATCTTTCTGCCCCGTGTGATCCTCCCCGTGTGTTGATTACACCGTGTAATCATTGCCAAAGTACAGTACCCAGGTATCAATGTCATCCGTATTGCCGTGTTTATGTAAGGAGTGGTATAAACCTTGATAATAAATACCTTGATCAAGGTCCCAGGACCGAAACGTTTTCTAATCAATATGTCGTAGTGTTTGCTTACGTGTCTTTCTAAACCATGTAAGGAATACCGGGTATCGAACCGGGGATTTTGGAATTCTTGAAGACGGGACACCATGATCATGGCACCATTGCCGTTGCAACGGATAGAATAAACGGTATCCGGGAAGAACAGGCGCTTGTCGGTGTTTATATGCAGGTTGCACTAGTACTGGTGGTCAGCGTCGCGTTGATTGAACCACCGCTTATTAGAAGCAGCCTCGGCTAGTTTTCTGGTTTTAGTGTCACGTAACTAGCATACCTCACTAGCTAGTTCCTAGCAGCTGTTATCATGGTTCAGTTGCTAGGAGCTGTTTACATAGTCCTAAGATGTGTATCTCCAAGTGTATATACCCTGAGAGGTACATATCTTTCAGTTTATATCGATGTGTATACTCTGAGAAGCGTGTATCTCTATGTATATACACCGGAAGGTGTATATACTTACCGTAATGTATGTATCTCTGTGTAGTTACAAAAGTGTAGTTTTTCAGTTTATATACACTGAGGTATGTATCTTGTGAGATGTATATTTCTTTCAGTGTATATACACTGAGAGGGAAATATCAGGGTATATACATTGAGAGGGGAATATCAGGTGTATACATTGAGAGGGAAATATCAGGGTATATACATTGAGAGGGGAATATCAGGGCATATACACTGAGAAGGAAATATAAGGATATATACATTGAAAGGGGAATATCAGGGTATATACATTGAGAGGGGAATATCAGGGTATATACACTGAGAGGGAAAATCAGGGTATATACACTGAGAATTGTACACTTATGTAGATGCACTGATGGATGTGCACCTCTGTACATACAATGAGGATGTGCACTTGTGTACATACACTGAGGATGTGCACTTGTGTACATACACTGAGGATGTGCACTTGTGTACATACACTGAGGATGTGCACTTGTGTACATACACTGAGGATGTGCACTTGTGTACATACACTGAGGATGTGCACTTGTGTACATACACTGAGGATGTGCACTTGTGTACATACACTGAGGATGTGCACCTCTGTACATACACTGAGGATGTGCACTTGTGTACATACACTGAGGATGTGCACTTGTGTACATACACTGAGGATGTGCACTTGTGTACATACACTGAGGATGTGCACTTGTGTACATACACTGAGGATGTGCACCTCTGTACATACACTGAGGATGTGTACTTGTGTACATACAGTGAATTAATGTGCACCTCACTTTAAAACGGTGATGGGTGATCACTCTGTAGGTGAGCAGTTCTCTACACTGAGGATGTGTACCTCTGTACATACAATGAGGATGTGCACTTGTGTACATACAATGAGGATGTGTACCTCTGTACATACACTGAGGATGTGCACTTGTGTACATACACTGAGGATGTGTACCTCTGTACATACAATGAGGATGTGCACTTGTGTACATACACTGAGGATGTGTACCTCTGTACATACACTGAGGATGTGCACTTGTGTACATACACTGAGGATGTGTACCTCTGTACATACACTGAGGATGTGCACTTGTGTACATACACTGAGGATGTGCACTTGTGTACATACACTGAGGATGTGTACCTCTGTACATACAATGAGGATGTGCACTTGTGTACATACACTGAGGATGTGTACCTCTGTACATACAATGAGGATGTGCACTTGTGTACATACAATGAGGATGTGTACCTCTGTACATACACTGAGGATGTGCACTTGTGTACATACACTGAGGATGTGTACCTCTGTACATACACTGAGGATGTGCACTTGTGTACATACACTGAGGATGTGCACTTGTGTACATACACTGAGGATGTGTACCTCTGTACATACAATGAGGATGTGCACTTGTGTACATACACTGAGGATGTGTACCTCTGTACATACACTGAGGATGTGCACTTGTGTACATACACTGAGGACGTGTACCTCTGTACATACAATGAGGATGTGCACTTGTGTACATACACTGAGGATGTGTACCTCTGTACATACAATGAGGATGTGCACTTGTGTACATACAGTGAATTAATGTGCACCTCACTTTAAAACGGTGATGGGTGATCACTCTGTAGGTGAGCAGTTCTCTTATAGGGAAAGTGGGCGTTGGTGGGTGGCTAAGGACAGAGGGTGGGCTGGGTGGGCGAACGAGTGGGTGGCTTCGTCTTGTTTGTAAACACTGGTGGGCAACAGGGAGCAGGAAATACGAGCAACACTCTGCCTTAGTTACGAGGCCATCCTTCCCGTGTTCTTATTCCCAACACATCTACCTTACTAGAATACTTAATGTTAGAACAGGGGAAGGGGGGGAAGAATCCCCCTTCCTGAAGCCTTGATGCTTCTGGAGGGCTTTTGATGTGAGGTACTGGCGCTACGCCCCCTCTCCTCAGATCGAAGGTAATTACTCTCACTTCACATCCCTTGTGTGATCCTTGCGTGTTTGCACTTAGTTGCGTCTGCGAGGGTTAAGCTCTGACTCTTGGGCCCCTCTTTATACAGTTGTGTCTGCGGGAGTTAAGCTCTGGCTCTTATGCCTCCCTCTTTTGTATTCAACTAGTCTTCCTTTAATCAACTAGTGCTCCCTGCTCTGTCTTTTCAACTGTCATATATTTTTTGGAGCCCATGTATTGAGTTATCGTGTGTGTGTGTGTGTGTGTGTGTGTGTGTGTGTGTGTGTGTGTGTGTGTGTGTGTGTGTGCTCACCTATATCTGGTTGCAGGGGGCGATTCACAGCTCCTGCGTGTATGCGTGTGGAACAGGTGAAGACTGTGATAATTACACACACACACTACCTTTCCTTACCCACTACACACTCCAGAAGCATCACTTAGCTACTCAGTACTCTACCCTGGATCCATCTCCCTTCAGACGATACACACTCTTCTTTAAATTTTCTAAATCGGCGTTCTAATTTCAAAGTCAGTGCTCTACCTTCTAAATTGATGTTCTAGCTTCTAAGCAAGTGTTCTGGCATTTCAATTCCCAAGTGACTTGGAAAATCTTTAAACAAATTACATAAAAGGTGAAATTTTATGTAGTTATCTGCCAGTCCTGAGTACTAATCTCCATACCCTGAGTACTAATCGCCATGCCCTGAGTACTAATCGCCATGCCCTGAATACATTCACCATGCCCTGAATACATTCACCATGCCCTGAATACATTCTCCATACTTTGCATACTTCTTCCATACCCTGTATGTGTCCTCCATACCCTGAGTACTTCCTCCATACCCTGAGTACCTCATCCTTACCCTGAATACTTTCTCTATATCCTAAGTACTTCCTGTATGTCACTAGTACTACCTCCACGTCCTATATACTCAGAATAAAGCAGTAACAAGGGGTGGAAGATAAACAGTGTGATTCTCCCCCGGGAAAAGTAAAATCAGGTGCATTTGCTAATGTGATTTACTCTGGCTTAATTAAGTGTAACTCTTGAGTGTGTGGGGAAGAGAGGAGACGAGGGAAGAGGTCATGGAACTGATTAAACATATTAAATGAAGGGATTTGAATATCCTTTGATTTGTAAGGAGCAGTGAGTTGAGGTGTTTGTGTTGGTTTAGTGAGTGCATGGGAACACAGGAGTGTTCCGGTACGCCTACTGGAGCACAGCAGTGCAGTTTGACACTGAAGATGGCTGGATTTTATGGTCAGTAAAGTAGATATTAGCCTAACTTAGTGTGACCTAATCTGACCTAACCTAAGAAACAAACTCTCACATGCACGGTAATAATCGCGTTAACCCACTCGAAGAAGTATGGTAATCTTGATTTCAAGAAAAAGAGAGAGAGAGAAGAGACAGAGAGAGAGAGAAGAGAAGAGACAGAGGGGAGAGAGAGAGAGAGAGGTTGACAGAAAGAGAGAGAGAGAGGAGAAGAGAGAGAGAGGGGAGAGAGAGAGAGAGGTTGACAGAGAGAGAGAGAGAGAGAACCTGCAGATAAGGCATCAGGCTCCACCTGCCACCGCCACATTATACAGTCATGCAGGTGTCCAATAATTAAGATTTATCATCTGTGGTCACTCCTTACTGATATACATCTTCAAGATAATTAGTGATTTTAAATGAGAATGCAATCCTCTCTCGCTGTTGATTTGTCTGCGTAACAAATACTGTTTGACTGAATCTATCTGTTTAACAGTAGCAGAATTCTGTTCAGGTCTGTTACATATGATGTGTATTTTTTCCCATGTCCCTAAATGGTAGTAGATAGTGAGTATATATATATACTAACGTACTTTTTCTTCCATGCAGAGATACGCTTGTCTTCTGACAGCAGACCAAGCCAGTCTTGTGTCCTTACTTCATGGATTTCCTGCTCTATACACAAATAACCCGCATATAGAAGACAGGAGCTTGCGACGACGTTTCGGTCACACTGTGTATCGTTCCAGTCACGGTATTGTTCCTTTTTTTTTTATTTCCTGCTCTATTTCTGCAATATCGTAAGCTCCTGATGATGTGTTGATTGCAACACGAAAGGCTATCATTCAACTCCCCCCATGGTTATTTTTTGTATTTTATGTCGCTCCGTGGTTATTGCATAATATAAAGGCATATGTGAGAAGATATACAGAATGCAGTCGTTTCTAGGGATATGTTTAATAAAAATGTTTCTGGCCTGGGATCTCGGCCACTCCAAATGTCAATGAGGGTCAGAAAAACACTAACTTGTATAGTGGGGAAATTCCCCCAAGTCGAAGAGAGGTCTAACCAGTGGTGGACCAACATTTCGGGGCCCTGAAGTTTGAAATTTTATGGGGGCCCCTTCGCAACCCTTCTCATACAGTGATCCAAAATTTTTAAGCAATGTGGGCTAAGTGGCTTCTGGGGCCCCTCCGGATTAGGAGCCCTTGAAGCTTAAGCTTCACTTGTTTGACAGTAGATCCGCCCCTAAGTCTGACAGGATGTCACCTGACTGCACCAGGTGGTGAGCGATGTTTGCCTGATGATCGTGCAGTAGTAGTGTAGCATTAGGATTCTCCCAGGTAAGACCCATGTAGGTGAAAGTGAGATTTAGATAGTGGAAGAGAAGTGAGGGAGAGGAATGATGAGAAACTGAGGGAAAGAACCGGGGCTAGACCCGGCCACATGGCGTCGCTTGGCCAGAGCAGAGAGAAAACGCTGCTGGATTTGCTGACTGCATAATTGCTACTGCAGAGTTGGTCCGGATAAGAGTGGCAAAGGACCGGCAGTAGATAACGCCTGTGCGTTAAACGTGAGGTTTGCTGTTTGCGGTTTTCTCAATGCTATTTTGTGGATTAGATGGACAGGAATATGATTTTGATGGCAAAAAAAAGGCGTATTTTAAAATCCAACCCCTGCAAAGGGCAGGACAAATGATGATCGTGTCTACCAGTGTCTCCGTGATCCTGGAATTTCACATTTTTATACCATGGATTTCATTTTCTTATGTGCTGGTTATTTTATGTATTGTTCCAGTCACGGTATTGTACCTTTTTGGTATTTCTGCGATTTTTATTTTGATAGCAATAAGGGAGGATACTGACCAACGGCGTCAATAGACATTAGGTTTTGAGAACATCATTTGCACTTTGCTCCAGATCTGCCTAGTGTCCGTCTGTGTCCCCATGGACCACGCATGCGTTGCTGATGTCCCCATGGACCACGCATGCGTTGCTGATGTCCCCATGGACCACGCATGCGTTGCTGATGTCCCCATGGACCACGCATGCGTTGCTGATGTCCCCATGGACCACGCATGCGTTGCTGATGTCTCTGTTTTACGCATTTCTGTCTTTATTAATTCTAGTGGATGCGGTCAAAATGCTCCAGAAATGTCATAACTACTGCTATTGCTGCTGTTACTGCTACTACTACTACTACTACTACTACTACTACTACTACTACTACTACTACTGCTGCTGCTGCTGCTGCTGTTGCTGCTGCTGCTGCTGCTGCTGCTGCTGCTGCTGCTGCTGCTGCTGCTGCTGCTGCTGCTGCAGCTGCTGCTGCTGCTGTTGCAGCTGCTGGTGCTGCTGCTGCTACTACTGCTGCTGCTGCTGCTGCTGCTGCTGCTGCTGCTGCTGCTGCTGCTGCTGCTGCTGTGCTGCTGCTGTTGCTGTCTGCAGCGCTGCAACACAACTGCTGCTGCTGCTGCTGCTGCTGCTGCTGCTGCGCTTGCTGCTGCTGCTGCTGCTGCTGCTGCTGCTGCTCGCTGCTGCTGCCGCGCTAACTGCTGCTGCTACTGCTACTGCTACTGCTACTGCTTAACGCTTGCTGCTACTACTACTACTATTACTACCATTATTATTCTGGATACAGAACGTACACACAGTGAACACACACACAGTGAACACACACACACACAGTGATCACACAGACAACAAAATCAACACACACACAGAGTGAACACACACACAGTGAACACACAGACAACACAATCAACACACACACAGAGTGAACACACACACAGTGAACACACAGACAACACAATCAACACACACACAGAGTGAACACACACACAGTGAACACATACACAGTGAACATATATACAACAGTGAACACACACACACAGTGAACACACACACATCGAACACACACACAGTGAACACATACACAGTGAACACACACAGTGAACACACACAGTGAATACACACACAGTGAACACACACACAGTGAACACACAGACAACACAGTCAACACACGCACACACAGTGAACACACACACAGTGAACACACACACAGTGAACACATACACAGTGAACATATAGACAACAGTGAACACACACACACAGTTAACACACACACATCGAACACACACACAGTGAACACATACACAGTGAACACACACAGTGAACACACACACAGTGAACACACACACAGTGAACACACAGTGAACACAAAAAAACTTGCAAGATAAACTGAAGAGAATGGAAGGTAGGAGAGATAATATTGGCAATAAGCAGGGATGAATGAGAATTAATTTGATGTAGGGAGGGGAGGTGGCAATTGGCAGAGACGAGAATAAAGAAGGGAAAAATGAGAGTAAGAGGGAAGATAATGAAATAAAGAGTAATGGAAGCGATAGGGTGAGGAGGAGGAAGGGGAGAGAGAGAGAGATGGACATTTTGAAAGTATGCAATATACACACACACACACACACACATATATATGATATAGTATGCATATATATACATATATATATATATATATATATATATATATATATATATATATATATATATATATATATATATATATATATATATATATATATATATATATAGTAGTAGCTGGTGTAAAGGAAAGGGCGAAACGTGGTGGTAGTAATAAGTAGCAGCTGCTGAGGAAAGGAGAGAAAGTGGTGAGTGAAAAGTAGCAAGTGAGAGAGAGAGAGAGAGAGTGAGTGACAAACTAAACATTGGAGACAGGGAAAGTAAAGAAATAGTTGAAAGAGAGATGTGTGAGATAGAAAGAGAGAGAGATATAGAGAGATAGAGAGAATGAGAGAAAGCTGAGAGACTGATTCATGAGTAGGGGAACAATGAATAGAAAGGGGAGAGGCGAGAGGGCTCTCCGGCGATTGATGAGTAATTGATGAGTAACTGGCCAGTATGATGGGTCATGGAAGGGTCAAAGAGAAGGCGAGTTGGAGAGAGAAAAAGAGAGAGAGAGAGAGAGAGAAGAGAGTGCTTGAAATACGGCATCGGGGGGAGGGGGACAGAGGGGAAATATTAATATTTTTATGTGTGAGGGGAGGGGAAAGAGGAAGATGAGGGGAGAGGGGAGATGAGGGGAGGAGAGATGAGTCTTCCTCCCAAGGGATGATAACCACCTACACTCACTGTGTAATTTGTAGCTTAATTAACAAGGATGAGGTGTGAGTTAGACCTATCTATCATGAACAAGTAGGCCTTCTGCAGTGCTCTTTCCTCTGTCTGGGTGTGACTTGAACCTGCCTAGCATAGGCCAGTAGACCTTCAGCAGTGCTCCATCCTCTGGGTGTGATTTGAACCTACCTAGCATGGGCAAGTAAGCCTTCAGCAGTGTTCCTCTCACATGCTTTAAGTTGAAGCCTGTGTACTTCATGATACCTGCACGTACACAGACACACACACACACACACACACACACACACACACACACACACACACACACACACACACACACACACACACACACACACAGGAAGAAAAATAAGCTAGCAATCAGGAATCGCCTCTCACTTTCCCCAGGAAGCAATAACATAAACACTGGCTTGTTCCTGTGATTAAAAATCGTTGTAGCTAACATTGGTCCTCCTAGCAGTGCCAGTGGTCCTCCTAGCAGTGCCAGTGGTCCTCCTAGCAGTGCCAGTGATCCTAGCAAGTCCCAGTGGTCCTCCTAGCAGTGCCAGTGGTCCTCCTAGCAGTGCCAGTGATCCTAGCAAGTCCCAGTGGTCCTCCTAGCAGTGCCAGTGGTCCTCCTAGCAGTGCCAGTGATCCTCCTAGCAGTGCCAGTGATCCTAGCAAGTCCCAGTGGTCCTCCTAGCAGTGCCAGTGGTCCTCCTAGCAGTGCCAGTGATCCTAGCAAGTCCCAATGGTCCTCCTAGCAGTGCCAATGATCCTAGCAAGTCCCAGCGGTCCTAGCAGCTCCAGCGGTCCTCTCATCAGTAGAAATGGTCCTTCCAACAGTAACAATGGTCCTCCCACCAGTAACAATGGTCCTAGCAGTGCCAGTGATCCTCCCAGCAGTAACAATGGTCCTCCCAGCAGTAACAATGGTCCTCCCAGCAGTAACAATGGTCCTCCCAGCAGTAACAATGGTCCTCCCAGCAGTAACAATGGTCCTCCCACCAGTAACAATGATCCTCCCAGCAGTAACTATGATCCTCCCACCAGTAACAATGGTCCTAGCAGTGCCAGTGATCCTCCCAGCAGTAACAATGGTCCTCCCAGCAGAAAACATTGGTCCTCCCACCAGTAACAATGATCCTCCCAGCAGTAACATTGGTCCTCCCACCAGTAACAATGATCCTCCCAGCAGTAACAATGGTCCTCCCATCAGTAACAATGATCCTTCCAACAGTAACAATGGTCCTCCAGCACAATGGTCCTCCCAGCAGTAACAATGGTCCTCCCAGCAGTAACAATGGTCCTCCCAGCACAATGGTCCTCCCACCAGTAACAATGATCCTCCCAGCAGTAACAATGGTCCTCCCACCAGTAACAATGATCCTCCCAGCAGTAACAATGGTCCTCCCAGCAGAAAACATTGGTCCTCCCACCAGTAACAATGATCCTCCCAGCAGTAACATTGGTCCTCCCACCAGTAACAATGATCCTCCCAGCAGTAACAATGATCCTGCCACCAGTAACAATGGTCCTCCCACCAGTAACAATGATCCTCCCAGCAGTAACATTGGTCCTCCCACCAGTAACAATGATCCTCCCAACAGTAACAATGGTCCTCCCAACAGTAACAATGGTCCTCCCACCAGTAACAATGATCCTCCCACCAGTAACAATGGTCCTCCCACCAGTAACAATGGTCCTCCCACCAGTAACAATGATCCTCCCAACAGTAACAATTCCTGGTTAACAATGGTCCCCCACCAGTAACAATGATCCTCCCAGCAGTAACAATAACAATGATCCTCCCAGCCAGCAGTAACAATGATCCTCCCACCAGTAACAATGATCCTCCCACCAGTAACAATGGTCCTCCCACCAGTAACAATGGTCCTCCCACCAGTAACAATGGTCCTCCCACCAGTAACAATGGTCCTCCCACCAGTAACAATGGTCCTCCCAGCAGTAACAATGATCCTCCCAGCAGTAACAATGGTCCTCCCACCAGTAACAATGATCCTCCCAGCAGTAACAATGGTCCTCCCACCAGTAACAATGGTCCTCCCACCAGTAACAATGGTCCTCCCACCAGTAACAATGGTCCTCCCAGCAGTAACAATGGTCCTCCCAGCAGTAACAATGATCCTCCCAGCAGTAACAATGGTCCTCCCACCAGTAACAATGGTCCTCCCAGCAGTAACAATGATCCTCCCAGCAGTAACAATGATCCTCCCACCAGTAACAATGGTCCTCCCACCAGTAACAATGATCCTCCCAACAGTAACAATGGTCCTCCCACCAGTAACAATGATCCTTCCCAGTACAGGTCCTCCCAACAATGGTCAATGATCCTCCCACCAGTAACAATGATCCTCCCAACAGTAACAATGGTCCTCCCACCAGTAACAATGATCCTTCCAACAGTAACAATGGTCCTCCCACCAGTAACAATGATCCTTCCAACAGTAACAATGGTCCTCCCACCAGTAACAATGATCCTTCCAACAGTAACAATGGTCCTCCCAACAGTAACAATGATCCTTCCAAGAGTAACAATGGTCCTCCCAACAGTAACAATGTATATTTTTACCCTGGTGCCCAATACAATAAAAGTTAACGGTATTTCTATAGACATCTTAACTTCTTCTCTTTTCAATTTCTAAACTAAAATGGAATCCTAGGAAACAGTATCTGTGTTTCTTCTCCTTTTTCATATCTGTCTCTATCTCTCACCTAGATAATACACGATAGCTCTGAATCTAGATAGAAGTATATAGCTCTCAGGAAATAGCTTCAGTGTGTCTTTGTCTCTCTACCTCTCCTTTAGATAATACACTATAACTCCGAGTCAAGATAGAAATAGATAGTTCTTCTCAGTAGATAGTCTTGCTGTGGGCTTGGAAGTTTTCTGTCTGTCATTCCCATGTACACCTCTCTCTGTCTCTCTGTCTGTCTGTCTGTCTCTGTCCCTCTCTCTCTCTCTCTGTCTCTCTCTCTCTCTCTCTCTCTCTCTCTCTCTCTCTCTCTCTCTCTCTCTCTCTCTCTCTCTCTCTCTCTCTCTCTCTGCTCCCTGCCAGTTGGATTTGCTGTTGAGCTATTAGCAGGATAAAAAGAGGCGCCCATCATAAACATGTCGCCAGCTCGATACGGACCTGAGCAGCAATCATTATAAATCCTCTTTTATGTCTACTGAAACGGTGGCATATACAACTCACATAAAGTTACCTGTTTGTGCGTCTGTCAAGCACACACACACACACATACACACGCACACATACTCTCAGATACATGCGCACATACATACACACGTCGGAGGGAAGGATACAGTTGGAAGAAAGTCAGGCTTGATCGCTGTGTGTGTGTATGTGTGTGTGTGTGTGTGTGGTGTGTGTGTGTGTGTGTGTGGTGTGTGTGTGTGTGTGTGTGTGTGTGTGTGTGTGTGTGTGTGTGTGTGTGTGTGTGTGTGTGTGTGTATGTGTGTGTGTAGCCTCGTCATTACATCCCAATATTTATATATGCTATTCATTCTTATCTTTCTCTCCATCTCTCTGTCATTTCTCCCATTTATTGGTGAATCTCTCTCTCTCTCTCTCTCCCTTAAACTTCTTATTTACTTCTTCATCGCAGTCTTTCTCGTCGTTCCTCGTTAAATATCCTTCCTAACTATTATTTGCTTGTTTCCTGTCATCTTCAGTCAGACGTAGCTAAGCGGTATCGGGTTAGATATTGCTTTTAGCGACTGTATTCTAATGTTGCCATTCCACCTCTTTTATCACCCCAGCTTTTCTGTTCGCTTCGTTATTGCCATAACTCTTCTGCTTTCTGTATGTTTTCTAAACTCTCGAGTTATTATGAACTATGAATTCTGTTATTCCTCGCTGGTGATTCTCCTCTTACATATAAATATCTACTGCTCTTAGCAATTCGCTGATAGGCAGTCCATCACTGTATTCACGAAGACTCTCAGCAGCACATCGTCTCTTGTAGTCTGTGTTTTTCACTCCTCGAAACACCTGTCGAGGTTCATTTCCGGTAGATAGGTGATGCTGAGGAAGGTGAGGTTGTTTGCACCCAAAAGAGACTGATAACCTGTTTCCCATAACGTCAGTACTGCAAAGCCTATTATCAGTAGCCTTTCTCTCTTGGAATTAGGAGGAGGAGGAGGACAAGGAGGAGGAGGACAAGGACTCCAGCAGTCATTGCTCTGACCTGCACTGATTTAACACTTCACATAAGGTAAAGCAAAGTATCCCATGTCCGATACAATAGAGGTGAAGATCTGGTCTAGTCGTGCTGTTTGGTCCCCTCGTATCTCTCTTGTGGTGTATCTGGCGTGCTGGTTCGGGAATACCCTCCCCCCTCTCGTCATCTTCTCCATATTTCCCTACAAACTCCCAGAGAGCCTTCTGCTTTTCTACCCTAGATAATACACGCTAGTCCTTTATCTACACAGAAATAGATTGTTGTTCTCAGCAGATAGCTCCGTTGTGAGCTTCCAAGTTCTCTGTTATCTCTCTCTCTCTCTCTCTCTCTCTCTCTCTCTCTCTCTCTCTCTCTCTCTCTCTCTCTCTCTCTCTCTCTCTCTCTCTCTCTCTCTCTCTCTCTCTCTCTCTCTCTCTCTCCCTCTCTCTCTCTCTCTCTTTCCCTCTCCTTCTCTATCTATCTATCTCTCTTTCCCCTTCCTTCCCCTCTCCCCTCCCTGAATATTCTTCCATTCCTTTCTCTTTCTCTGTGATTTTTCTGTACATATCTATTATTCTCTGGCTGTTCTTCCCCAGTATTGCGTTGAGCTGTTTTTTTTTATTTTTTTTTTCTTCTCCTTTGTCTGCAATCAATTCTTTATATCTTTCTCTTTCTTTTCCTCTTTTTTTCTGTACTGTGTCGTATTCCACCTTCTCTCCCCCTTTTTTTTCTTTCTTGATTTCCGCCTCTTAACTTCCACACTTTCATTCTTCTTTCTATTGGAGTGGTTCATACAGTGGCTGGTGTCACATAGTGGAGTGGTTCATACAGTGGCTGGTGTCACATAGTGGAGTGGTTCATACAGTGGCTGGTGTCACATAGTGGAGTGGTTCATACTGTGGCTGGTGTCACATAGTGGAGTTGTTCATACTGTGGCTGGTGTCACATAGTGGAGTGGTTCATACAGTGGCTGGTGTCACATAGTGGAGTTGTTCATACTGTGGCTGGTGTCACATAGTGGAGTGGTTCATACAGTGGCTGGTGTCACATAGTGGAGTTGTTCATACTGTGGCTGGTGTCACATAGTGGAGTGGTTCATACAGTGGCTGGTGTCACATAGTGGAGTTGTTCATACTGTGGCTGGTGTCACATAGTGGAGTGGTTCATACAGTGGCTGGTGTCACATAGTGGAGTGGTTCATACAGTGGCTGGTGTCACATAGTGGAGTTGTTCATACTGTGGCTGGTGTCACATAGTGGAGTGGTTCATACAGTGGCTGGTGTCACATAGTGGAGTTGTTCATACTGTGGCTGGTGTCACATAGTGGAGTGGTTCATACAGTGGCTGGTGTCACATAGTGGAGTGGTTCATACAGTGGCTGGTGTCACATAGTGGAGTGGTTAATACTGTGGCTGGTGTCACATAGTGGAGTGGTTCATACAGTGGCTGGTGTTACATAGTGGTGTGGTTCATACAGTGGCTGATGTTACATAGTGGAGTGGTTCATACAGTGGCTGGTGTCACATAGTGGAGTGGTTCATACAGTGGCTGGTGTCACATAGTGGAGTGGTTCATACAGTGGCTGGTGTCACATAGTGGAGTGGTTCATACAGTGGCTGATGTTACATAGTGGAGTGGTTCATACAGTGGCTGGTGTCACATAGTGGAGTGGTTCATACAGTGGCTGGTGTCACATAGTGGAGTGGTTCATACAGTGGCTGATGTTACATAGTGGAGTGGTTCATACAGTGGCTGGTGTCACATAGTGGAGTGGTTCATACAGTGGCTGGTGTCACATAGTGGAGTGGTTCATACAGTGGCTGGTGTCACATAGTGGAGTGGTTCATACTGTCTGTGGCTGGTGTCACATAGTGGAGTGGTTCATACTGTCTGTGGCTGGTGTCACATAGTGGAGTGGTTCATACAGTGGCTGGTGTCACATAGTGGAGTGGTTCATACAGTGGCTGATGTTACATAGTGGAGTGGTTCATACAGTGGCTGGTGTCACATAGTGGAGTGGTTCATACAGTGGCTGGTGTCACATAGTGGAGTGGTTCATACAGTGGCTGATGTTACATAGTGGAGTGGTTCATACAGTGGCTGATGTTACATAGTGGAGTGGTTCATACAGTGGCTGGTATCACATAGTGGAGTGGTTCATACAGTGGCTGGTGTTACATAGTGGTGTGGTTGATACAGTGGCTGGTATCACATAGTGGAGTGGTTCATACAGTGGCTGATGTTACATAGTGGAGTGGTTCATACAGTGGCTGATGTTACATAGTGGAGTGGTTCATACAGTGGCTGGTATCACATAGTGGAGTGGTTCATACAGTGGCTGGTATCACATAGTGGAGTGGTTCATACAGTGGCTGGTATCACATAGTGGAGTGGTTCATACAGTGGCTGATGTTACATAGTGGTGTGGTTCATACAGTGGCTGGTATCACATAGTGGAGTGGTTCATACAGTGGCTGATGTTACATAGTGGAGTGGTTCATACAGTGGCTGGTATCACATAGTGGAGTGGTTCATACAGTGGCTGATGTTACATAGTGGAGTGGTTCATACAGTGGCTGGTATCACATAGTGGAGTGGTTCATACAGTGGCTGGTGTTACATAGTGGTGTGGTTCATACAGTGGCTGGTATCACATAGTGGAGTGGTTCATACAGTGGCTGATGTTACATAGTGGAGTGGTTCATACAGTGGCTGATGTTACATAGTGGAGTGGTTCATACAGTGGCTGGTATCACATAGTGGAGTGGTTCATACAGTGGCTGGTATCACATAGTGGAGTGGTTCATACAGTGACTGGTATCACATAGTGGAGTGGTTCATACAGTGGCTGATGTTACATAGTGGTGTGGTTCATACAGTGGCTGATGTTACATAGTGGAGTGGTTCATACAGTGGCTGGTATCACATAGTGGAGTGGTTCATACAGTGGCTGGTGTTACATAGTGGTGTGGTTCATACAGTGGCTGGTATCACATAGTGGAGTGGTTCATACAGTGGCTGATGTTACATAGTGGAGTGGTTCATACAGTGGCTGATGTTACATAGTGGAGTGGTTCATACAGTGGCTGGTATCACATAGTGGAGTGGTTCATACAGTGGCTGGTATCACATAGTGGAGTGGTTCATACAGTGGCTGATGTTACATAGTGGAGTGGTTCATACAGTGGCTGGTATCACATAGTGGAGTGGTTCATACAGTGGCTGATGTTACATAGTGGAGTGGTTCATACAGTGGCTGATGTTACATAGTGGTGTGGTTCATACAGTGGCTGATGTTACATAGTGGTGTGGTTCATACAGTGACTGGTGTCACATTGTGGTGTGGTTCATACAGTGACTGGTGTCACATAGTGGTGTGGTTCATACAGTGACTGGTGTCACATAGTGGTGTGGTTCATACAGTGACTGGTGTCACATAGTGGTGTGGTTCATACAGTAGCTGATGTTACATAGTGGAGTGGTTCATACAGTGGCTGGTGTCACATAGTGGAGTTGTTCATACTGTGGCTGGTGTCACATAGTGGAGTGGTTCATACTGTGGCTGGTGTCACATAGTGGAGAGGTTCATGCAGTGATTGATGTTACATAGTAGAGTGGTTCATACAGTGACTGGTGTTACATAGTGGTGTGGTTCATACAGTGACTGGTGTCACATTGTGGTGTGGTTCATACAGTGACTGGTGTCACATTGTGATGTTGTTCATACAGTGACTGGTGTCACATAGTGGAGTTGTTCATACTGTGGCTGGTGTCACATAGTGGAGTGGTTCATACTGTGGCTGGTGTCACATAGTGGAGTGGTTCATACTGTGGCTGGTGTCACATAGTGGAGTTGTTCATACAGTGGCTGGTGTCACATAGTGGAGTTGTTCATACAGTGGCTGGTGTCACATAGTGGAGTTGTTCATACAGTGGCTGGTGTCACATAGGGGAGTGGGTCATACAGTGGCTGGTGTCACATAGGGGAGTGGGTCATACAGTGGCTGGTGTCACATAGGGGAGTGGTTCATACAGTGGCTGGTGTCACATAGTGGAGTTGTTCATACAGTGGCTGGTGTCACATAGTGGAGTTGTTCATACAGTGGCTGGTGTCACATAGTGGAGTTGTTCATACAGTGGCTGGTGTCACATAGGGGAGTGGTTCACACATCAGTGTCACATAATAGAGAGTATTATAGTTATTTACAAATTTACATCCTCCAGCCTCTGCTTTCCACTCTGCTGGACTACACAAAGTAGCAGACATTATTCAAATGACTAATGTAAAGGGTTAGCAACCCAAGGAAAGCAGGTGCCCTATTTCCAGTGGGTTCTTGGTTCCTTTTACTCAGGATGCGACCTACAAACAGTCGGCTAACACCCAGGTACCTATTCACTGCTAGGTGACCAGAAGTAGGTGTAAGGAAACACATGCAAATATATCCACCTGTACCAGGATGTAGAACGACAGGTGTTGCTAATGTTCCCTTTTGTAACAAAGGGTTTTTCTCTGCTGTGCCCCAGGATTGAAGCCGAGTCCATCGATTGCGTGACGTAGAGACAGAGTGAGAAAGGATGTCATCTAGTCAGATCCTCCTTGAACAGGACTCTTAGTCTCATCTTGCCGGACCTTACAACCCAGGATTTAAGGAGATGGACTTCTTACTCTCGTCTCAGACAGCTTTGACGCGACTCTCTCTCTCTCTCTCTCTCTCTCTCTCTCTCTCTCTCTCTCTCTCTCTCTCTCTCTCTCTCTCTCTCTCTCTCTCTCTCTCTCTCACTTACTCTTTCCTCCCTTCTGTCTTCCACATTCCCTTTCCTCTGCTCATTCTCCTTTTGTCTTTACTATTTCTTTATCTTCCTCACTTCCCCCTTCCTTCTCCCTCTCCTTCCCATTTCTGTCCCCTTCACATCTTCGTTTCTCCTCTCTCAGGTTCCTCTTTAACCATCTCATTCACACATGAAGAGAAATTAAAGATCTTCTTTTCTCTCTAGTTCTCTCCTTTTCCTTATTCTCATTTCCTATCCCTATTCCCACCTGTTCTCTTTCCCATCATCTGGGAGCCGCCTGCGACCTCTCCCACCAGCTGGACTCCCCGCCTGCGGCTTCTCCCACCAGCTGGACTCCCCACCTGCGCTGGGCTGCATGTCCACCTGTCATCACCACGGTTACAAGTGCATTTCTATCTCTCTTAATAACAACTCACGTCTGCTCCTCTTTTACGAACATATTTACCGCTATTTACCAGGAAAATGTAGATCGTTGGGAGACACGCGCGGACGAGCGAGTCCCGGAGCTCTGCCGTCTGCAAGACATCTTCCCAGCGGGAGGTCGAAGACGTTTGGGCCAGACCGAAGTGGACACAAACACGGAAAGGATGTGTCCCCTTGGTAGGGGGTATTTGTTTCTTTTTGTCCAGCCAGAATTGGATACATCGGCAGTGCTGCTGCTGCTACCCTATTATGAATAAGTAATATAATGATAACGAAAGGTAACTGTCGATCTAGTTTGGAGCCCAAGTGAACGATTGAGGAGATACATTACTAGGAGCTAGGATGCCTTTCATGCTGAGCTGGGAGACTGCTTTTGTGTACTAAAATCTTTATCACAAAAATTCTTTCTCACATATATATATATATATATATATATATATATATATATATATATATATATATATATATATATATATATATATATATATATATATATATATGTCGTGCCGAATAGGCAGAACTTGCGATCTTGGCTTAAATAGCAACGTTCATCTTGCCATATAGGACAAGTGAAAATTTGTGTATGCAATAATTTCGCCAAAATCATTCTGAACCTAACGAAAAAAAATATATTTCACTGTGTTTGTTTAGTATTAAATTATTGTAAACAAATTTAAAATATATTTAGTTGGGTTAGGCTAAAATAAATTGTTCTTGTTATAATAAGGTTAGGTAAGTTTTCTAACATTCTTTTGGTGCAAAATTATAAATTTTTACATCAACATTAATGAAAAAAAAATATATATTTAAACGTATAAGAGAAAATCTTAGAAAGGACTTAATTTTAAATGAGTTCTTGCTAATTGACCAGTTTTACATATTCGGCACGACATATATATATATATATATATATATATATATATATATATATATATATATATATATATATATATATATATATATATATATATATATATATATATATACAGTATACTAGATAAACCTGTGTATATACATATACTAGATGCTGTAATCCTTAAGTATAATCCTTAAGTATATTTCAGAGAGTTTTTTTTTCTTCCCAGACGTTGGAGAGTAAATTTCTTAATCTAGTTACTGAGATGTAACCTTAAAATAAACTTGAGTTTTTTCCCCTCTCTCTCTCTTTGTTCTTTTGTTGAACCCGGACTGTTGTTGGTGGTGGTTGGTATACCTCTGCCAGTGTGTGTGTGAGTGGTTGGTATACCTCTGCCAGTGTGTGTGTGTGGGTGGTTGGTATACCTCTGCCAGTGTGTGTGTGGGTGGTTGGTATACCTCTGCCAGTGTGTGTGTGAGTGGTTGGTATACCTCTGCCAGTGTATGTGTCAGTGGTTGGTATACCTCTGTCAGTGTGTGTGGGTGTTTGGTATACCTCTGCCAGTGTGTGTGTGGGTGGTTGGTATACCTCTGCCAGTGTGTGTGTGGGTGGTTGGTATACCTCTGCCAGTGTGTGTGTGGGTGGTTGGTATACATCTGCCAGTGTGTGTGTGGGTGGTTGGTATACCTCTGCCAGTGTGTGTGTGGGTGGTTGGTATACCTCTGCCAGTGTGTGTGTGGGTGGTTGGTATACCTCTGCCAGTGTGTGTGTGGGTGTTTTGTATACCTCTGCCAGTGTGTGTGTGCGTGGTTGGTATACCTCTGCCAGTGTGTGTGTGGGTGGTTGGTATATCTCTGCCAGTGTGTGTGTGGGTGGTTGGTATACCTCTGCCAGTGTGTGTGTGTGGGTGGTTGGTATACCTCTGCCAGTGTGTGTGTGGGTGGTTGGTATACCTCTGCCAGTGTGTGTGTGTGGGTGGTTGGTATACCTCTGCCAGTGTGTGTGTGTGGGTGGTTGGTATATCTCTGCCAGTGTGTGTGTGTGTGTGGGTGGTTGGTATACCTCTGCCAGTGTGTGGGTGGGTGGTATACCTCTGCCAGTGTGTGTGTGTGTGTGTATGTGTGGGTGGTTGGTATACCTCTACCAGTATGTATGTATGTGTGTGTGGGTGTTGGTATACCTCCGCCATGGTGTGTGTGTGTGGGTGGTTGGTATACCTCTGTCAGTATGAGTGTGGGTGACTGGTATACCTCTGCCAGTGTGTGTGTGTGTGAGGGTAGTTGGTATACCTCTACCAGTGTATTTGTGTGTTTGCGTGGTTGGTATACCTCTGTCAGTGTGTGTGTGTGTGGATGGTTGGTATAACTCTACCAGTATGTGTGTGTGGGTGGTTGGTATACCTTCGCCATTGTGTGTGTGTGTGAGTAGTTGGTATACATGTGCCAGTGTGTGTGGGTGGTATACCTCTGTCAGTATGTGTGTGGGTGGTTGGTATACCTCTGCCAGTGTGTGTGTGAGGGTGGCTGGTATACCTCTACCAGTGTATTTGTGTGTTTGCGTGGTTGGTATACCTCTGTCAGTGTGTGTGTGTGTGTGTGTGGATGGTTGGTATAACTCTACCAGTATGTGTGTGTGGGTGGTTGGTATACCCTCGCCATTGTGTGTGTGTGTGGGTAGTTGGTATACCTGTGCCAGTGTGTGTGGGTGGTTGGTATACCTCTACCAGTGTGTATTTGTCGCCTGCCCTCCCCTAAACTCCCCTCCACTCCTACTTACACTTTGGTCACACTTCACAGACACGCACATGCATATATATATATACATACATCTAGGTTTTTCTCTTTTTTCTAAATAGCTCTTGTTCTTTTTTATTTCTTCTATTGTCCATGGGGAAGTGGAAAAGAATCTTTCCTCCGTAAGCCATGCGTGTCGTATGAGGCGACTAAAATGCCGGGAGCAATGGGCTAGTAACCCCTTCTCCTGTATACAATTACTAAAAAAAGAGAAGAAGAAAAACTTTATAAAACTGGGTTGCTTAAATGTGCGTGGATGTAGTGCGGATGACAAGAAACAGATGATTGCTGATGTTATAAATGAAAAGAAGTTGGATGTCCTGGCCCTAAGCGAAACAAAGCTGAAGGGGGTAGGAGAGTTTCAGTGGGGGGAAATAAATGGGATTAAATCTGGAGTATCTGAGAGAGTTAGAGCAAAGGAAGGGGTAGCAGTAATGTTAAATGATCAGTTATGGAAGGAGAAAAGAGAATATGAATGTGTAAATTCAAGAATTATGTGGATTAAAGTAAAGGTTGGATGCGAGAAGTGGGTCATAATAAGCGTGTATGCACCTGGAGAAGAGAGGAATGCAGAGGAGAGAGAGAGATTTTGGGAGATGTTAAGTGAATGTATAGGAGCCTTTGAACCAAGTGAGAGAGTAATTGTGGTAGGGGACTTGAATGCTAAAGTAGGAGAAACTTTTAGAGAGGGTGTGGTAGGTAAGTTTGGGGTGCCAGGTGTAAATGATAATGGGAGCCCTTTGATTGAACTTTGTATAGAAAGGGGTTTAGTTATAGGTAATACATATTTTAAGAAAAAGAGGATAAATAAGTATACACGATATGATGTAGGGCGAAATGACAGTAGTTTGTTGGATTATGTATTGGTAGATAAAAGACTGTTGAGTAGACTTCAGGATGTACATGTTTATAGAGGGGCCACAGATATATCAGATCACTTTCTAGTTGTAGCTATACTGAGAGTAAAAGGTAGATGGGATACAAGGAGAATAGAAGCATCAGGGAAGAGAGAGGTGAAGGTTTATAAACTAAAAGAGGAGGCAGTTAGGGTAAGATATAAACAGCTATTGGAGGATAGATGGGCTAATGAGAGCATAGGCAATGGGGTCGAAGAGGTATGGGGTAGGTTTAAAAATGTAGTGTTAGAGTGTTCAGCAGAAGTTTGTGGTTACAGGAAAGTGGGTGCAGGAGGGAAGAGGAGCGATTGGTGGAATGATGATGTAAAGAGAGTAGTAAGGGAGAAAAAGTTAGCATATGAGAAGTTTTTACAAAGTAGAAGTGATGCAAGGAGGGAAGAGTATATGGAGAAAAAGAGAGAAGTTAAGAGAGTGGTGAAGCAATGTAAAAAGAGAGCAAATGAGAGAGTGGGTGAGATGTTATCAACAAATTTTGTTGAAAATAAGAAAAAGTTTTGGAGTGAGATTAACAAGTTAAGAAAGCCTAGAGAACAAATGGA
>NC_091365.1:1390000-1395000 GCF_038502225.1 Cherax quadricarinatus
GCAGAAATTAGAAGCAGCAGCAGTAATAAACGCAGGAGCAACAACAACAGGAAGAGGAGGAGGAGGAGGAGGAAGGGGGGGGGAGGAAGGGAGGGGAAAGCTAGAAACGGGTAACTAGTGAGGTTGCAACCTGGCTGGCAGCAGTAACATCAACACCTCCATCATTCACACATTTCTGGGCACAGTCGACACAATAACACTCGTAAATCCTACCCCAGACGGACTGCATTTTCTAGCTCCCACTCGCAGATTCCTGTAGCAGTAATTACACTAGAAGTAGTTAATACCATCCACCGGTTAATACCATCCACCCTCGGTACGTTAGTACCATTCAACGAATCCTCGCAAATCTGGGACGCTCACTTCTGGTTAAGTTATGTATGGAAGGTTGTATATCGATGGCTGGCATATTTTAAGCCGAGATTTGGAGGCTGCGTTATCCGGGTAAGTGAAGGATGTTATTTGTATTGAAGAATGTCTGGTTTAATTGGTTTATAGCTGAGGCTTCGGATAAATCGGACGCTGTCTATTCTAGTAGGATTCTTGAGATTCTTCGTCTAAATGAGTGTGGTGGAGAAACACGACGGAGTACATTTACACACACACACACACACACACACACACACACACACACACACACACACACACACACACACACACACACACACACACACACACACACAGAAGTATAGAAAGCAAAGGACCCTGGAGAATAAGGAGACCAGTCGCAAGGCCAGAAACGAATATGCACAGGTAAGACGGGAGGCCTAAGGCAATGTGAGAATGACATAGCAGCGAAAGCCAAGTCTGACTCGAAGCTATTGTACAGCCACATCAGGAGGAAAACAACAGTCAAGGACCAGGCAATCAGGCTGAGGAAGGAAGGAAGGAGGGGAGGTCACAAAAAAACGACCGCGATGTGAGGAGCTCAACATGAGATTCAAAGAAGTGTTCACAGAGGAGACAAAAGGGGCTCCAGAAAGACAGAGAGGTGAGGTACACCATCAAGTGTTGGACACAATGCATACAACCGAGGAAGAAGTGAAGAGGCTCCTAAGCGAGCTAGATACCTCAAAGCAATAGGGCCGGATAACATCTCTCCATGGGTCCTGAGAGAGGGAGCAGAGGCACTTTGTATACCACTAACAACTATCTTCAACATATCTATTGAAACTCGACGACTACCGGAAGTATGGAAGACAGCAATTGTAGTCCCAATTTTTAAAAAAAAGGAGACAGACACGAAGCATTAAACTACAGACCAGTGTCACTGACATGTATAGTATGCAAAGTCATGGAGAAAATTATCAGGAGTAGAGTGGTGGAGCACCTAGAAAGGAATGAGCTTATCAGCGACAGCCAGCACGGTTACAGGGACGGGAAATCCTGCTTCACAAACCTACTGGAGTTCTATGACAGGGTGACGGCAGTAAGACAAGAGAGAGAGGGGTGGGTAGATTGAATTTTCTTGGACTGTAAGAAGGCGTTTGGCACAGTTCCACACAGGAGATTAGTGCAGAAGCTGGAGGACCAGGCAGGGGTAACGGGGAAGGCATTACAATGGATCAGGGAATACCTGTCAGGAAAAAAACAGCGAGTCATGGTACGTGGGGAGGTGTCAGAGTGGGCGCCTGTAACGAGCGGGGTGCCGCAGGGATCAATCCTAGGACCGGTGCTGCTTCTGGTATTTGTGAACGACATGACGGAAGGAATAGAATCCGAAGTGTCCCTGTTTGCAGGTGATGCGAAGTTGATGAGAAGAATTCAGTCGTACGAGGACCAGGCAGAACTACAGAGGGATCTGAACAGACTGCAGGCCTGGTCCAGCAACTGGCTCCTGGAATTCAACCCCACCAAGAGCAGAGTCATGAAGCTTGGGGAAAGGCAAAGAAGACCACAGACGGAGTACAGTCTAGGGGGCCAGAAACTACAAACCTCACTCAAGGAAAAGGATCTTGGTGTGTGTATAACACCGGGCACATCTCCTCAAGCACACATCAACCAAATAACTGCTGCAGCATATGGGCGCCTAGCAAACCTAAGAACAGCATTCCGACATCTAAATAAGGAGTCCTTCAGGACCCTGTACACCGTGTACATTAGGCCCATATTGGAATATGCAGCGCCAGTTTGGAACCCTCACCTACCCAAGCATGTAAGGAAACTAGAGAAAGTGCAAAGGTTTGCAACAAGACTAGTCCCGGACCTAAGGGGTATGTCCTACGAGGAGAGGTTAAGCGAAATCGACCTGACGACATTGGAAGACAGGAGAGACTGGGGGAATATGATAACGACATATAAAATACTGAGAGGTATAAGCAAGGTGGACAGGGACAAGATGTTCCCGAGATGGGATACAGTAACAAGGGGACACAGTTGGAAGTTGAAGACTCAGATGAATCACGGGGATGTTAGAAAGTATTTCTTCAGTCGCAGAGTTGTCAGGAAGTGAAATAGTTTGGGAAGAGATGTAGTGGAGGCAGGATCCATACATATCTTTAAGAAGAGGTATGATAAAGCTCATGGAGCAGGAAGAGTGACCCAGTAGAGGCCAGTGAAGAGGCGGGGCCAGGAGCTGTGAATCGACCCCTGCAACCACAACTAGATGAGTACAACAAAGTGAGTACACATACAGTTACGTTGACTGTGTGAGAAAAGAATCGTAGAAGAGATAGAAAGGATGAGTGTAGAACGTATTTCGTGAAGCGGTAAACCAGTGCGTGAGGGCAGGGGGAAGGCACCAGCATAAAAGCAGTGATAGGCTCGATCCTCCGTCCGCACAATCCGTTTACAGTCACATTGTGTCGGTAAATGGTCCAAGTCGGACCGTAACGTTGTCTTAAGTTTTTCTGTCCAATGTGGGTTATTTGTGTATTGTTACAGTCACAGTATTGTAAATTTTCTTCAAGAGAACGACAAGGTGTAATAAGGCTCATTCATCGGGCAATAACTTAGGAAATTGAACAATCACGACGCAGAGTTGAGTGAGCAATCAGTCAAGGACACTCAACTTGGCTGTGCGTTTTTCTCTCTCTTGCAACTTGCACTTCCCTCTTCACCGCTATTGCTGTTTTCATTCTTCCGTCATTATTGTTTCTGTCTTGCTTCTGTCTTACGTTAATGGCTTCTCTAATTTGCTTTGCACTGGTTGTTCTCGAGCCTTATCAACCTTCTCTCGTTTACCATTTTCTTAATTTCCTCGTTTATCTTTTTTCTGTTTACAAGTTTGTGTGTGGGTCTCCGACTCCATTACCACTACTTTCTCTCTGTTTCCGTCTAGCTTTATCACCTCTCCTCCCCCTTCCTGTCTCCCTCTTCTTCCTTCAACGCCACTCATTCCTATCTCACCCTCCATCTACGCTACTCTCTGTCCTGCCTAACTGCCATTTTTAATGCAGAAAAGCAGTTAAGATACCACAAATTGTGAATAATATATTCACCGCAGAACTCTCATATTTGCGTGAAGAACTGTCATTACTGACAATTTTAAAAGATTGTCCATGATGACAGCCTTGATCTATCTGCCATACAGTCAGCAAGAAGGCGTCCAACATCACAGACTCAATCGTCTCCTGTCTGTGTGACACTACAGCGAGGAACTGTGCAGCTTGAGCACTTTAATCATTTCCCGTCAAGATGCAGACAGACAGTCCGTCAGGCTGGTAACCTCAGCCATCTCCTGTCTCACAGAACTGCAAAAAAAACAACAAACTGCTCCGGAAGTCACAGGATATGCAGATGTTATCAGCGCCATGTTATTGTCCGGAGGTGGTCGTAGCGAGGAGTTTTATTCTCGCTATTATTCCAGGAAAGTGAGCTATACATGTGTGTTGTCGTGCAGCGTGTGGGGGCAGAGAACGACAGCTGCTTGTCTACTTCACTCCAGTAACAGGAAGCTACAATGGTAGAGAGAATGGCTGGACACTTACAGGTGGAGTATATGACTCCAATAACAGGAAGGTGGAGTGTTGGAGAGAATGGCTGAGGCCCAACAGGTGGACTCTGTTACTCCAGTAACAGGAAGACGAAATGCTGAGGAGAATAGATGAGTACCTCCAGGTGAAGACTGTCACTCCAGCAGCAGGAGAGTTGAATGCTGTTCTTCCAGTGACAGGAGGATTGAATGCTGGAAAGAAGAACCGAGAACTGTCACTCCAGCAGCAGGAGAGTTGAACGCTTGAAGCTGTCGTTCCAATGACAGGAGATGTAGCCACTCCAGCAGCAGAATTGAATGCTTGATACTCTTATTCCAGCAACAACAAAGTTGAATGTAGGAAAGAATAGCTCGAGTGGAGGCTGTCACTCGTCTATGTACCCGAAACCCTAAAACTGGAGGGTAGGAAGGAAGGGTGTTGACCAACAACACACTCCAGAAAGTGAAGAGCGTAGTGAAGGAGAGGATAAAGGGGGAAGCGAGGCTGTATTACACAGTGAAATAACTATATACTGGACTGGGCGAGAGGGAGAGCAAGATGGAATCGGCTTACCAGTAATTAAGTATTGAAGGGGAGAAGCAGGAAGAAATTCTTCAGCCAACACACAGAATTCCGCAGTCAGCATGTCCAAGTGTCTCATGCTTTGTGTGGTTATTATGCTGCTGCTGTTGTATTTGCCCCCCTATTCCTGGTTATTATGCTGCTGCTGTTATGTTATTTCCCCCCTCCCCGGCCCGTCATATTCTGGTTTGTTTTATTGAGAACATATATACATATATATATATATATATATATATATATATATATATATATATATATATATACATGTATATATATATATATATATATGTATATATATACATGTATATATATATATATATAAAAATATAGGGAAGTACCACCTCTATAGCTGGAATGGGGACCCTCATCCTCAGAGAAGACAATAAACGTACCTCAGGGAAAACTCAAGGTTCTCCCCGGAGCTGTTTGAATATTTTCTTCTCCTACCACCCCCTATATTTATATTCTAAGTGAACATTTATTAATAAACAAAATACATTTACA
>NC_091365.1:1400000-1425000 GCF_038502225.1 Cherax quadricarinatus
GAGGTTGTAGGATGGAGAATGAAGGTTGTAGGATGGAGAACGAAGGTTGTAGGATGGAGAATGAAGGTTGTAGGATGGAGAATGGAGGTTGTAGGATGGAGAATGGAGGTTGTAGGAAATAGAATGAAGGTTGTAGGATGGAGAATAGAGGTTGTAGGATGGAGAATAGAGGTTGTAGGATGGAGAATGGAGGTTGTAAGATGAAGAATGGAGGCTGTAGGATAGAGAATGGAGGTTGTATGATGGAGAATGGAGGTTGTAGGATGGAGAATGGAGGTTGTAGGATGGAGAATGAAGGTTGTAGGATGGAGAATGGAGGTTGGAGGATGGAGAATGGAGGGTGTAAGATGGAGAACGGAGGCTGTAGGATGGAGAATGGAGGTTGTAGGATGGAGAATGGAGGTTGTAGGATGAAGAATGGAGGTTGTAGGATGGAGAATGGAGGTTGTAGGATGGAGAACGGAGGTTGTAGGATGGAGAATGGAGGTTGGAGAACGGAGGTTGTAGGATGGAGAATGGAGGTTGTAGGATGGAGAATGGAGGTTGTAGGATGGAGAACGGAGGTTGTAGGATGGAGAACAAAGGTTGTAGGATGGAGAATGAAGGTTGTAGGAGGAGAACGGAGATTGCAGGATGGAGAATGGAGGTTGTAGGATGGAGAATGGAGGTTGTAGGGTGGAGAATGAAGGTTGTAGGATGGAGAATGGAGGTTGTAGGACGGAGAATGGAGGTTGTAGGATGGAGAACGAAGGTTGTAGGATGGAGAATGAAGGTTGTAGGATGGAGAATGGAGGTTGTAGGATGGAGAATGGAGGTTGTAGGATGGAGAATGAAGGTTGTAGGATGGAGAATAGAGGTTGTAGGATGGAGAATAGAGGTTGTAGGATGGAGAATGGAGGTTGTAAGATGAAGAATGGAGGCTGTAGGATAGAGAATGGAGGTTGTATGATGGAGAATGGAGGTTGTAGGATGGAGAATGGAGGTTGTAGGATGGAGAATGAAGGTTGTAGGATGGAGAATGGAGGTTGGAGGATGGAGAATGGAGGGTGTAGGATGGAGAACGGAGGCTGTAGGATGGAGAATGGAGGTTGTAGGATGGAGAATGGAGGTTGTAGGATGAAGAATGGAGGTTGTAGGATGGAGAATGGAGGTTGTAGGATGGAGAACGGAGGTTGTAGGATGGAGAATGGAGGTTGGAGAACGGAGGTTGTAGGATGGAGAATGGAGGTTGTAGGATGGAGAATGGAGGTTGTAGGATGGAGAATGGAGGTTGTAGGATGGAGGATGGAGGTTGTAGGATGGAGAATGGAGGTTGGAGGATGGAGAACGGAGGTTGTAGGATGGAGAATGGAGGTTGTAGGATGGAGAATGGAGGTTGTAGGATGGAGAATGGAGGTTGGAGGATGGAGAACGGAGGTTGTAGGATGGAGAATGGAGGTTGTAGGATGGAGAATGGAGGTTGTAGGATGGAGAACGGAGGTTGTAGGATGGAGAACGGAGGTTGTAGGATTCAAGAATAATGATTTAGGAAGCCAGAAGTCGCGACTAAAGACTAGAACACTACAAATAATTCCCTTGTTCATTATACATGATCTATATACTCATTACTTATGCTATTACATCTTGTGTATAATGAATAACAACTGCTGGATGAGGGTGTTGATCATAGTTCGTGTGTGTGTGTGTGTGTGTGTGTGTGTGTGTGTGTGTGTGTGTGTGTGTGTGTGTGTGTGTGTGTGTCATGAACGCAAGCGCGTGCGTCGTGAACGACCGGCTGCACACACGTTCTCATAATTATAACGATCTCGTAATACAAATAACGATGAGGAATATGCCAGTATATCAGGTGGAACTCATCTCGGTTCCTCTTGATGAGGTTCTAACACGGTGAGAGACTCCTCGCCCGTGTTATTACCCGTGGGAGTGTCTCAGGGTGCGAAAGGTGCTTCGTTAGCGAAGAGCATCGCTAGCTGAGTGTGTGGCAAGCAAACCAAAGCATGGCAGCTGCGGCAGCAAGACATGCGACTTAAGACACAGTGTTGGGATATTTTATCGAGAAAACGTTTCACTGCCATTGATTTTTTTAGGACTGGAGAAGCCATCAGTGGTGAAATATTTTCTCAAAATATCCTAAAAATGTGTTTTAGTTTTAATTTTTGTGGCATTATGCCACGTCTAAACCTCTGTAAATATTTAATGTGCCGTTCTAGATTCAGTTAGATTTAATTAATGTAAATTAATCTATGTAAACATAGATTACTTAAGTTAGTGAATCTGTTGTTAAGAAGTACAGTGCTTGTACTCTGGAGAGGTGACGATGTTGCAGTCCTGGAGGTGGGAGGTACAGTGCCTGTACTCTGGAGAGGTGACGATGTTGCAGTCCTGGAGGTGGGAGGTACAGTGCCTGTACTCTGGAGAGGTGACGATGTTGCAGTCCTGGAGGTGGGAGGTACAGTGCCTGTACTCTGGAGAGGTGACGATGTTGCAGTCCTGGAGGTGGGAGGTACAGTGCCTGTACTCTGGAGAGGTGACGATGTTGCAGTCCTGGAGGTGGGAGGTACAGTGCCTGTACTCTGGAGAGGTGACGATGTTGCAGTCCTGGAGGTGGGAGGTACAGTGCCTGTACTCTGGAGAGGCAACGATGTTGCAGTCCTGGAGGTGGGAGGTACAGTGCCTGTACTCTGGAGAGGTGACGATGTTGCAGTCCTGGAGGTGGGAGGTACAGTGCCTGTACTCTGGAGAGGTGACGATGTTGCAGTCCTGGAGGTGGGAGGTACAGTGCTTGTACTCTGGAGAGATGACGATGTTGCAGTCCTGGAGGTGGGAGGCACAGTGCCTGTACTCTGGAGAGATGACGATGTTGCAGTCCTGGAGGTGGGAGGTACAATGCTTGTACTCTGGAGAGGTAAGGATGTTGCAGTCCTGGAGGTGGGAGGTACAGTGTTTGTACTCTAGAGAGGTGACAATGTTGCAGTCCTGGAGGTGGGAGGTACAGTGCCTGTACTCTGGAGAGATGACGAAGTTGCAGTCCTGGAGGTGGGAGGTACAGTGCCTGTACTCTGGAGAGGTAAGGATGTTGCAGTCCTGGAGGTGGGAGGTGCAGTGTTTGTACTCTAGAGAGGTGACGATGTTGCAGTCCTGGAGGTGGGAGGTACAGTGCCTGTACTCTGGAGAGATGACGATGCTGCAGTCCTGGAGGTGGGAGGTACAGTGCTTGTACTCTGGAGAGATAAGGATGTTGCAGTCCTGGAGGTGGGAGGTACAGTGTTTGTACTCTAGAGAGGTGACGATGTTGCAGTCCTGGAGGTGGGAGGTACAGTGCCTGTACTCTGCAGAGATGACGATGTTGCAGTTCTGGAGGTGGGAGGTACAGTGCCTGTACTCTGCAGAGATGACGATGTTGCAGTCCTGGAGGTGGGAGGTACAGTGCCTGTACTCTGGAGAGGTAAGGATGTTGCAGTCCTGGAGGTGGGAGGTACAGTGCCTGTACTCTGGAGAGATGACGATGTTGCAGTTCTGGAGGTGGGAGGTACAGTGCCTGTACTCTAGAGAGGTGACGATGTTGCAGTCCTGGAGGTGGGAGGTACAGTGCCTGTACTCTGGAGAGATGACGATGTTGCAGTCCTGGAGGTGGGAGGTACAGTGCCTGTACTCCAGAGAGGTGACGATGTTGCAGTCCTGGAGGTGGGAGGTACAGTGCCTGTACTCCAGAGAGGTGACGATGTTGCAGTCCTGGAGGTGGGAGGTACAGTGCCTGTACTCTGGAAAGGTAAGGATGTTGCTGTCCTGGAGGTGGGAGGTACAGTGCCTGTACTCTGGAGAGGTAAGGATGTTGCAGTCCTGGAGGTGGGAGGTACAGTGCCTGTAATCTGGAGAGATGTCGATGTTGCAATCCTAGAGGTGGGAGGTACAGTGCCTGTACTCTGGAGATGTGACGATGTTGCAGTCCTGGAGGTGGTAGGTACAGTGCCTGTACTCTGGAGAGGTGACGATGTTGCAGTCCTGGAGGTGGGAGGTACAGTGCCTGTACTCTGGAGAGGTGACGATGTTGCAGTCCTGGAGGTGGGAGGTACAGTGCCTGTAATCTGGAGAGATGACGATGTTGCAGTCCTGGAGGTGGGAGGTACAGTGCCTGTACTCTGGAGAGATGACGATGTTGCAGTCCTGGAGGTGGGAGGTACAGTGCCTGTAATCTGGAGAGATGACGATGTTGCAGTCCTGGAGGTGGGAGGTACAGTGCCTGTACTCTGGAGAGATGACGATGTTGCAGTCCTGGAGGTGGGAGGTACAGTGCCTGTAATCTGGAGAGGTGACGATGTTGCAGTCCTGGAGGTGGGAGGTACAGTGCCTGTACTCTGGAGAGATGACGATGTTGCAGTCCTGGAGGTGGGAGGTACAGTGCCTGTAATCTGGAGAGATGACGATGTTGCAGTCCTAGAGGTGGGAGGTACAGTGCCTGTACTCTGGAGAGGTGACGATGTTGCAGTCCTGGAGGTGGGAGGTACAGTACAGTTCCTGCACTTTGTGAGAGACGCTAAAAAAAATTGCTATCTATTAACGAACGAAAGTCACGCCATTCCTCATATCTCTGTAGACTGTAACTTTGAAAGTTTACCGTAAATCCGCCGTCTTTTGCAAAAATGATACGTGATGTCCCAGGATTACATTTGCCATCATTCTATTTAGTGTAAGATTTCGCCCTGCACAACAGACTTCTTCAGTCGAATACAGACAAATATAACACAAGAGACAATTATTTGCAAAACAATATACCAAATATGAAGGTGAATACAAAGTGTGAATAATTCGAGATATACCTCGTGTTATTCACAATTTTTATTTATCTTCATCTATTATCCTCTGTTATTCTCATTCTTTGTCCTCCTCTACTTCGTGTTTTGGGCCCAACACCTTACTGTTGCTAAAATTCTCTTCTAATTTCTCCCCTTCCTCTTTCATTTCCCACCCTACTTCTCTTGATTATCCCTTTGCATTTCCCTCTTCATCTCACTATAATCATCATCAGTTTCTCTTCCAGAAAGGTTCCCTCTTTCTTAAGTAATGTCTCGCGTCTCCAGTGTCTAGCCACAATCAAATTTTCCATCACCTCCTCCTCCTCGTCTTCCTCTTCGCCCATTTAACTGGAACAAATTAAATATATAAAGAACTACGTTCTTTATTGAAATCTTATTAAAGTTGATTTTACGATTTATTTTGCTATAGTTCCGTATTTTGTTTCATTTAGATCTGTGTTGTAAAAGACAGATGTGTCTTGAAGGTTTGTAAAACTGGTTAATTACTTATATTTGAAGCGTATTCAATAAATGAAAACACACACACACACACACACACACACACACACACACATACACACACACACACACACACACACACACACACACAAAACACATACACACAACACAAAACACACAAAACAAAAATACACACACACAAACACACTAAGTACAAACACACACACACACACACAACACATACACACACACACACACACACACACACAACACACACACACACACACACACACACACACACACACGAACACACACACATACACACAAAATCACATACACTCACACACACACACACACACAAAAAGAGGTCTTTAATTTGGGAAAACTAGATGAATCAAAGGGTTGGGAAGTATTTCTTCAGTCATAGAGTAGTCGGGCCATGGAATGGCCTAAAGGTGATGGGGTAGAGGCGGAAACCCTACATATTTTTAAGGGGGTATGGGGGGCCCCAAAGGGGGCAGGGAGGGGAAAACCCGTGGCAAAAAGGAAGGGGGAAGCCGGGACCCGGAATCGCCCCCTGCAAAACCAAATAGGTGAAAACAAATAAGGTGAGTACACAACCCACACCACTCGGGGAGGAGTCACGCTTTTTGTCCCTCGTTTTTTTGGGAAATTTTCCCAAACTGTGCCAAAAGGGAAATAAGGGGGGATATGGGGCGGACGCAAAAGGGTGCTTTATAATCACCCCCCTTTGAAAAAAAAATTTTGGAAAAGAAAAAAGGGAAATTTGGCTGAGGGGGTTTGGGGGCCTTTGGGGAAGGGTGAACTTTGTAATGGGCCTAAAAAAAGTTTTCCCAATAATAACGCAGGGGGTATTTTGAAGAATAAGTGCGACTCAAGACGAGGAGAAAGGGGAATGTATAGATGTGCAAAACAGTGAGGAGGGGAAAAAAAAATTAGAAGAGCTAGAGATTTTATAGTATGGAAAAAACCGAAAGCATCAAACCCCTTCAATTTCGGGACAATACAGACCCAACGTTACTCCACTGAGCCCAAGAAATTCACCTAGTTTGAGTTGCATGGGGTCAATAGTACCTTCTCAGCGAATTTACTCCCCTCGGCTATCAGAAGGGGGAAAAACAGCATTTACGACATTTAATAGAATTTAGAGGAAAGGGAATGGGAAAAAAAGCCTATTTATTTATTTTTTTTGGTTTTTAAACGAATAAAGTACAGGGAACAAGAGATCGGAATATAAATACATTGTAGTAATCCCGGGGAATTAAGGGACTTTTAATAAAATATGTACACACTGGGTGGGGACAGCTCTCTGTTAGGCTTTTGAATAGCACATAACAACACACACACACACACACACACACACACACACACTCACACACACACACACACACACACACACCCCCACTCACACACACAAACACACGCACACAAACACAAAAACACATACACACACACACACACACACACACACATACACACACACACACACACACAAAAATACAGACACACAAAATATACAGGGATTTTACCTTCCTGTGGTGCCCCTTATTTTTCCCTTTTTCCCCCATCTCTTCCCTCCCCTCTCCCTCCTCCCCCTTCCTCTCTCTTCCCTCTCCTCTCTCTCTCTCTCTCTCTCTCTCTCTCTCTCTCTCTCTCTCTCTCTCTCTCTCTCTCTCTCTTTTTCTCTCTCCCTTTTCCCATCCCTCCCCTCTCCCTCTCTCTTTCCCCCTCTTACCCTCCCTCTTCCTCTTCTTTTTCTCTCTCTCTCCCCCCCTTTTTCACCCCCCTCTCTTCCTTTTTCCCTCCCCCTCACTTTCCCCTTTTTCCCTTTCTTGTCCCCCCCTTCTGGGCCCCCTTCCCCTCTCCCCCTATCTTTTTCCCTTCCCCTTTTTCTTTTTATTTTTCTCTCTCTTTTTTTAAAAAAAAAAATGGTTGGGACTTGAGAATTAGGATGGGATGAAAATTTAAAATTGGTGGGAGGAAGGGATGGAGGAACAGGGGAAAAGGATAAAAAGAATGGGAAAAAGGGGAAGAGTTTTTAAAAAAGGGGATAAAGGCTCTCTGGGGGAAATGGGAAAAAAAGGTTGGAGGGAGACGAAAAAAATTGGGAGGCACAAGTCGGAAACTGCAGAGCCAGGGAAGGCCCCAGAATTTGAGATAAAAAAGGCTGGAAGAAAGTCTCGGGGGCCCAGTGACCAGAGAAGACACACCATCGAAGATAAGAGGTTTGAACAGGAAGGGGGGAGGGGGGTTGTGCAAGGTCATATCAGCCTGCAAAAAAAAGGCCAGGGGGAAAGGGGAAGAGCAGGGGGGTGCAGATGGGAGGGAGAGGGGGAATGCTGAGGCACAACCATGCTAAAGAGCCCCCAAAAACCCGGGGGAGAAAATGCCCACATACAGACAGGAACCAGAGTCACAGAGGGGAGGAAAAGGGGGGAAAAGGGAAAAGGGGCAAAATCAGGGGATTATCCAGGGGTTTGGGAGAGAGAAAAAGGACACAAACCAAAAAGACGGGAAAGGAAGAAAAAAAGGGAGATTGAAAAATTCCACAGAAATGGGGGGAGAAGAAGGGAGGAAGATTGTAAATTTTCCCGAAAAATAGGGGTACTTAAAAGGGAGAAACCGCCCGATCAAGCTGATTCTCAGGAAGGAAAAAAAGGGGAGAACAGGATCCCCCCAAGAAAAACCCACGGTTGAAAAGCCCGGAAGAGAAAAGGGGGGTGTTCCAGACGAGACAGAACTCAAACAGAGAAACGGCAGCGGGAGGGGGGACAAAAAAGGAAAGGGCTGGGAAAGGGGGGCAAGGAGGGAAACCCAGCAGAGGTAAACAGGCATAACAGGGGGAAAGGCAAAAAGCACACACCCCTTATCCTCAAAACCCCACCCTATCACACCACCCCCAACACACAATACAACCCAAACCCACATTTTCCCCCCCAACCCCCCAAACCCAAAGAACCCCCTTTTATGCAAAAGGGGTCTCCCCCCCACGGGCCCCCCCCAAAACCACAGTGTTGGGGGGGGGAAAACTGGGGTATGGTCAAAAAACGCGGGGAGGGAATAAAACAAGTGGGGGAAGGGTCGAAAGAGTAAAAGAGGCACACCAGACATCATGGATCCCCCAGAAACCAAGTTTTACAGGAAATGAAAACAGATGCCATTTTTCCCCGGGGGGATCCAGATCCTGAAAAAGACAGAAGGAAAGGGGGGAGGGTGGCATTGCTGATAAAAACCCAGGGAAATTTTTGATGAGCGGGAGAGGAACAGCGGAGAAAAAAAGTGTTTTACTTTAAGCGGGCCGCTTCACTCTGGTGGCCCCAAGGGGAAAATTGAGTGATGTATAACCCACCACAGAAACAGGGGGGGCCAAGGAAAGGGTGACGAGAGCAATGGGGGGGGATGGTTGACACACTGGCTGCAGTGGGGGAAAGGGCTCATGCATGCGGGGCAAAGCCCTGATCATGGGAACTTTTCCCAAAGGAGATCAAAATAGAACTTGGGGCCACTTTAAAAGATAAATGGGGGGTTAAAATGAGGGAAAGGGGGTTCGGGAAAACCCCCTTAAGGTACCAACACGAAGGGGACACTACAAGAGAGGGGAAAAATGAACCAGCAAGACGGGAACAGTATTCCCCTTGGGGAGTAGTGCAGATATTGAGGACATCACATAAAAAAGACCCTTGGGGCCAGTGATCATGGGTTTTGACCCTTGAAAAAGAGGGGCTCAAGTGGGGGGAAGCAGGAAGGCCAGGACAAAGGGAAAAACCAAAAACTAAAAGGAAAGGGCTACACAGGAATGGGGAAAACTTCCTAAAATGAGGTTAGTGGGACGGGAGAACTGGCGGGAAACCCAAAAGTTAATGAGATGATGGAAAGGGCAACAAAAAAGGAGGCTGAGGGGTTTAAAAGGGAAAAGGGAAAAAATTTTAAAATTTAGGATGAGCCTTAGGTTCACCCAAAGATGCAAGGAGGAAAAACCCAAGGGTAAAATTAAGGGAAGGGAAAGGGAAATAGGGAAGGCAAAGGGGAGAAAAAGGAGAGCAGCCGAGGCCAGAAATGAATATGCACAGATAAGAAGGGGGGCCCCAAACCAAATTAAAAAAACGACATAGCAGCAAAAAAATGCCCCGGCTTTTTATCAGCCACCAGGAAAAAACCTCCAGCCCCGGGTATCAGGCTAAGGGGAAGGAGGAAGACAACAAAAATGCCCTAAATATGTGAGGAACCCCAACAAAAATTCAAAAAGTGTTTAACAGGGGGAAACAAAAGGGGGGCCCCAAAAGCCCGGAAGGTGGGGACCCACCATGTGCGGGAACAAAAAGGCACAAAAACCGAAAAAAGTGAAGAGGTTTCTGGGTGGGCTAGCCCACCCCCAAAGGCAATGGGGCCAGATAACATCTCTCCATGGGCCCGGAAGAGGGGGAGCAGAGGCATATGGGGCCCCTAACCCTTTTTAATACACTATCAAAACGGGAAATTCCCTGGCGCAGGAAGGAAAAAAATTTGGGTCCAATTTTTAAAAAAAGGAGACGGGACATAAACACAAATTTACAGACCAGTGTCCGCATGTATAGCATGCAAAATCAGGGAAAAAGGGTTTTTTGTGGGAAGAATGGGGGAAACATCAAAGAAAGGAATGATCTCATCACCAGCAGCCAAAATGGTTTCAGGGATGGGAAACCCCAATCACAAACCTACTGGAGTTCTATGGCATGGTGACAGCAGTAAAAAAGAGAGGGGGGTGGTGGTTGCATTTTTTTGGGACTGAAAGAAGGCGTTTGACACAGTTTCCACAAAGAGATTAGTGAAAAAAACTGGAGGACCAAGCGGGGATAACAGGGGGGGGCACTGAAAGGGTCGGGAATACTTTGTGGGACAGAAGGGAAGGGGACGTGGGGGGGTGTCAGAGGGGCACCGGGACCAGCAACCCACGGGGGTATCCTAGGACCAGTGCTTTTCTGGTATTTGGGAACGACATGAGGGGAAGGAAAAAACCCCCGGGGTTTCCCCTGTTTGCAGATGATTTAAAGTTGATGAAAGATTCTTTGATCGAAGACCAGGAAAGAAATAAAAGGATCGGGACAGGCTGCAGACCTGGCCCAGCAACTGGCCCCGGGAGTTCCCCCCACCAAGTGCAAAAAATCATGAAGGTTGGGAAAGGGCAAAGAAGACCGCAGACCAATTTCAGTCTTTGGGGGGCCCGAGACTACAAAAAATCACTAAGGAAAAAAATCTTGGGGGGAGATAATTGAAAGGGACATCTCCTAAGGCACATCAACCCAAAAAACTGCTTAAAAATTGGGCGCCCAAAAACCTCAAACAGCATTGGGGCATCTTAATAAGGAATCGTTAGGACCCCTTCACCGTGCACGTTAGGCCCATATTGGGAATAACCCGGGTTTTGGGAACCACACCTGGCCCAAACATGTAAAGAAACTAGAGAAAGTGCAAAATTTACAACCCAAAACCCCCTCCCAGGTTGGGGATGTCCTTTAGGAGGTTAAAGGGGAAAAAAATTGACGACACTGGGGACAGGGGGAGATAGAGGGGGCATATAACTTACCAAAAAACTGAGGGGGAATTGGAAAAAGGGGGACAAAGACAGGATGTTCCCCGGAGGGCCTTTTCAGCAACAAGGGGGCACAGTTGGGGTTTAAGACACAGATGAATCAAAGGGGGTGTTTGGAATCATTTCTTCAGCCCCAAAAGTAGTCAGAAATGGGAAAAGTTTGGGGAAACGATGTATGGAGTCAGGATCCATACATAGCTTTGGGAGAGGTCCCTAGTCTGGCTCAGGGGGGTGACCTGTAAGGGGGGGGCGGGGGAAAACGGCTCGCCTTTTCCCGGGGGTGGGGGAAAAAAAAAAAGTAAATTAAAAAAAAACACACACACACACACACATAAAAACACACACACACACACACACACACACACACACACACACAACACACACACACACACACACACACACACACACAAAACACACACACACACACAAAACACACACACACACACACACACACACACACACACACACACATAAAAAAAAAACAAAACACACACACACACACACACACACACACACACACACACACACATCTTTAAAAAAAAAAAAAAAAAACAAAAAATTTTTTAAAACCCCCAAAACACTTTTAACCTTTGGCTCAGTTTTGTGCCCTTTTCTCAATAATCAACCCCCTGTTTTAGTAATTAACGACCTGCTCAATAATCAACCCCACCTTTTTCAATTTAACCACCCCGCTCAATAATCAAAAATTTGCTCCCAAAAACGCACCTGCTCGTAATCAAACCCCCTGCTCAGAAACCCCCACCTGCTCAAAATCAACCACCTGTCGTAATTAACCACCTGCTCAGTAATCAACCCCCTGCTCAATAAAAACCCCCACCCCGCTCAGTAATTAACGCACCTGCTCAATAATCAACGCACCTGTTCAGTAATTAACGCACCTGCTCAGTAATCAACGCACCCGCTCCCGTAATCCGCCCGCTCAGTAATTTAAGCACCTGCTCAGTAAAACAACGCACCTGCTCAGAATCCCCCGACCTGCTTTAGTAAAACAACGCACCTGCTCCGAATCAACCCCCTGCTCCCGGAATCAACGCACCTTCTAGTAATTAAAAACCTGCTCAGAATCCCACCTGCTCAGGGAATCCCCCGCACCTGTATTTAAACAACGCACCTGCTCAGAATCAACGCACCTGCTCCCAATTTTCCACCTCTCATTTAAACAAACCCGCTCAGTAATCAACGCACCCGCCCCGGGAATCAACCCCACCTGCTCAGTAATCAACGCACCTGCTCAGTAATCAACGCACCTGCTCATTTAAACCCAAAGCACCTGTTTAGTAATCCCAAAGGGACCCGCTCAAGAAAACGCACCTGCTCAGTAATCCGCACCTGCTTATTTAAATTTAAAGCACCGTTTAATAATCAACGCACCTGCTCAGAATCAACCCCACCTGCTCAGTAATCCCAAAGTACCGCTCGGGAATCAACCCACCTGCTTTTTGGAACCCAAAGCACCTGCTCGGGAAAACCGCCACCTGCTCAGTAATCAACGCACCCTTTAATAATCAACGCACCTTCAGAATCAACGCACCTGCTCAGTAATCAACCCCCTGCCGAATTAACGCACCCGCTCAATAATCAAACATAACCCAGTAATCAACCAACCCGCTCAGTAATCCGACCTGTTAGGAATCAACCCCTGCTCAGTAAAACAACGCACCTGCTCAGAATCAACCACCCCAAAATCAACGCACCTGTTTTAAATCAACGCACCTGTCAAAATCAAGCACCCTTTGAAAACCGCCCTGCTCCCAAAATAATCAACGCACCTGCTCAATAATCAACGCACCCGCTCAGAATCAACCACCTGCTCTTAATCCGCACCTGCTCAAAATCAACCCCACCTGCTCAGTAATCAACGCACCCGTTGGGAGCCCGTTTCGTTCAAAAAACCCTCAAGACGGAAAAACCACAAATGCAATTTCGATGGGCCTTTAAAAGGGTCGAAATTTTACCCCTTTGTGTGTCTTTTAAACGTGTTTTATTTTACAACCCTTTATCTCCATTTTCCAAAAACGTTTTTTCAAAAAACGTTTTCCCGGGGGCTTTTCCCGGGGGTTTTAAGCAATTGAAGAAACCACTTGTGGCGAAACGTTCCCTTAACAGATTATCCTAATCAGTGTAGATGTGTCGTTTTCCCACAGGGATAATCTGGCTGGGGGGAAAAGGGGGCCCTCTATCTTGGATTTTGGAAATTCCCTTTTAAAAGATTTTTCCTAATCCCCGTGAGATGTGTCAATTTTTCCCACAGGGATAATCTGGCTGGGAGAGTTCCATTTCCATCTTTTATTACCGAACAGCGGATCAAAACCCACTTTTCCCTTAAAAGGGTGACATGAAATTGAAAAGCTTCATTAAAAAGACAGGGAAATTCCCCTTCCCGAAACAGCAGAGAAAAAGCCCCATTGTTGCTTCTAAATTAGAGCTCAATAACAGTACTGGGGACCCAAAAAGGAGGCAAAAAACTGTCTTTCACCCAGGGAAAAAAAATCCCTCGGGGGAATAAACCCAACTGGGGCTAAGAATGAATCAAGGAAAAATTTAGCCCAACATGAGAACAAATTGTCACCGCCCTGTGCCATCTGGGTTCTCCCTCAAATTAAGAGCCCGGGGGAAAACCCCTTTTTTCTCTGGGACCCCCAAATCGCCTTCCCCAAACCCGTTTCATATAATAATATCTGTACTTAATACACGTATCCGATATTCATAGGGTAATATCCATAGTGGAATGTGGGCTCGATAGCACTGGGGAAACTATCCGACAGCTTCATATTAATAAATTAACTAATAAGAGGAAAATAATCCGGTGGTGGTGGGTAGTGCGGCTGCTGGAGGGTACTGGCTGGCGTGAGTGCGCCGAAGAGTGGTGGTTTTCCACACACAATTCCTACTGCATGGCTTTGGTGGTCGTGGGTGTGTAGTTTAGCGTGAAACAGATGTGATGATGTTTTTCCGTCCCTCCCCCCAGAGCGGCAGTCAGCGCCGCAACGCCATTACTGCTGCTACTGCTGCTGCTGATAGTAATTCTCCTGCTGATTTTTCTGCTGCTGCTGCTGCTGATGATGATGAGGCTTGTGGTAGTGGTGCTGCTGCTGTTGTTTTTAGTAATGCTGATGCTGTTGCTACTGTTGTTTCTCCTTTCCGTTTTTGCTGCTGTTTTTAAAGGGGTGGTGCTTTCTGCTGCCCCCGCTGCTGCCGCCGCTGCCCCGCCGCTGCTGCCGCTGCCCCGCTGCTGCTGCTGCGCGCTGCTGCTGCTGCTGTTGCCGTTTCTGCTGCTGCTCCCCCCTCCTCCTCCTCCTCCTCCTCCTCCTTCTCCTCCTTCTCTTCTTCCTTCTCTTCCCAGTGACCATGAGTGAAAGACCCATCCCATTGATGTCCCTGAGTATCTTTCACCTCGTGATCATTTTCCTTTTCTTCCTTTGTGGGAAGGCGAGACCTTTAAAGTAATCAGTCTGGGCTGATTATATCGACTCCCGGCCAAAAGGGCTGATTACCTCCCAAAAACCCCGATCTTACCATTCTTCCCCTGCTTAGGAAATGGGGCCACTGTGGGCAAACTTTTCAATAAAGATACCCAGCAAGGAAAAAGGGCATAAGTAACTAATGAAACATTTTTTGGAGCAGTTTGTTTCCAGGGCCTTTTTCAAGACGCAAGGGGTAAAATTTCCCTTTTTTCCCGATAAAGCCCCGGGGAGCGAAATTTCCCTAAAAACTCACAAATTGCACTTGTGTCCTTTTATTTAACATATTGTCGGTAATTCTACCAACTTTAATACATACCCAAGTGTTGTACATGTCTCTAATTCATCATAGTGTAAATTGCCTAGAATACCCTTCAAAAAAATAAGACTGACGTAGAGGCAATTCACTACACACTTATTACCCCATTTCAACCCCTTTGCCCGTTAATATGTACCCATGTATTGGGGCAAAATTTAAAACTACAAGGGAAAACCCAAAAGAAAACTGAAAGGTTTTTTTCCCTTTATAAGACAAAAGGGAAGGGGAAAAAGGTTTAAATACTTCTTCAGGCAGCCGAAGTCAGTTGGTTTAGGGTCCACCACAGGAGAGAAAATGACCATCTCCTCCCACCCTGCCTGAGTTTTCCTAAAAAAATACGTCGTAGGGAGCAAATTTTTTGAGCCCCCCTAGGGGGAAAACTAAAGAAGAGACTTCATTGGAAAGAAGCCCGTCTGTTCTAGCCTTCTTATGTTATCCTGCGTTATTAGCCCTGGCCTTGTTGTGTTATCCTGCGTTATTAGCCCTGGCCTTGTTGTTATCCTGCGTTATTAGCCCTGGCCTTCTTGTGTTATCCTGCGTTATTAGCCCTGGCCTTCTTGTGTTATCCTTGGGTTTTTGCCCTTTCTTGGTTTTTCCTGGGTTATTAGCCCCGGCCTTCTTGTGTTATCCTCGTTTTTTCCTGAAACAGGGAAAAAATAAAGGGGGTGAAAAAGGGTTGAAAATTTCCAGCCCGGGGCAGGACTCGGGAATTGTTTCAAGTTTTGGAAAAAATTCCCGATTCAGGAAGGATATGGAAAGCACTGGTTGGAATAGGTTGTGGGGTAGGGGGAACAAAAACCCCCCGTACAGTTATTTAGGCTTGAACGTTGTATAGTTTTAAAAAAAAGGTTAAATAAATACAAGGGGTGGGGTGGGTGGGGTGAGTTGGGGCCCGACTAGTTGGGGTTGGTTCAGGGGCTCCATCCGAGGGAGGACCAGACCGGGGGGGCCCCGAGCCAATCGGGGGTCAATGGGCCGCCCGCATGGGCCAGAGGCCCGTTGCGGGTTTCCCTTTTTTCTAATGTTCTTATGTTCTTGTGTTAACCTACATTATTAACCCTCACGTCCACTATCAAAAGCCGTTTTACAAATGAACCACAGAGTAACTAGCGTTGGCAGGTCACACAATATTCGCCCTGCGTGTTGTCCACGCCATCATGAATTCAACGCCGCTGGGGCTCCATGTGTCGGGCGAGTCTCACCACCACCGCCACCACCGCTGGTGTTTTGACAAATAGTTTTCCAAACGTCTCGACGTCCGTGCGGTCTTAATGGCTCCCCAGAGACCAATATCTCCTCAACAATCAGAAGGGATGCTGAGAGATACACACACACACACACACATAACGCCGGTGTTAAGCACGATGGAAGCAAAAGCAATTTAACTGTGAGGGGAAAAAGGGAAAAGGGAAATTTTAAAGGCATTTAGGGGGGTTTTCACCGGGGTGGGAAATAGGAGTCACTGGAGGGACGTAGGGAAAAACACTGGAAGGGAAATTGGGGCCATCGTTAAACTTTCCCTGATAAACCCGATGACCTTTCAGGATAAAAGTTAAAACCAGGGATTTCCAGGGATTCCCAAACATACCAGTGTTGGGTTCAAGAGTTGTTGACCCTTGTAGCCCGGCCTGAGGTCAGGCTTATCCTCAGTCGATATCTTGGTCAACCAGGCTGTTGTTGCTCTTCAACTCGGTGTTTTAGCAGTATTTTTTATCTCACCTTCTCTCTCTCTCTCTCCTCCCTGAACAGTCTTCTATTTCTTTATCTTTCTCTTTCTCTCCCTCCCCTTCTCCCTTTTTTTTTTCATTTTCTCTTTTTCTCACCCCCCCTTCCCCAAAAAACATTCCCTCTTCCACATCCTCCCCCTTTTACCCACATCCTCCTTCCCCACATCCTTTTTACCCCTTTCCCCAAACTCCCACTACCAAGGCAACGAATGAACACTCGATTGCTTGGTAACATTTCTTGTTCAACTGTTATAATGTAAAGAAACCGCGGTATTTCTTGTTCAACTGTGATTCTGCTGAACAAACTGCACCATTTGCATTGGCTGTTGAAATCCGCTCTCCTTGTTCACGATAATGTGACAGCCAGTTAGTTGCTTGCACCGTTCTCCCGTGAGATACACTGATGTGGGCATGGAGGTGCAGCGAGGTACTCGGAGGTAGGATTAGAGATACATGGAATAATATACCGACACGATGGAAATATACTGCATTTGTGTTTATTACTCAGAAAACCTGGGCAGTTTGGGAATGGTAGTTTTTGAACCTTGGTTTTAAAGGGGGGTTCATTTGTAAGGCGACTGGGGACCTGAACCAGAAAATAAGGGAAACACAGCTGGGAGAAGTGGTGATTTCCCTGACTACGAACCCCCGGGCACCCAAAAATTGACCCTAACTACCAACAAATTTTCCTAATATCAGCTTTATTAAGTCTGTTTTGGATCTTTTTATCTATCACACACACACACACACACACACACACACACACACACACACACACACACACACACACACACACACAACACACAAAACACAACACACATACACAATAAGCCAAGTGTCTTACCAACAGGTGCCTTTGAAAAATGGCAACTACACATAAGAGGTCCACCTCCAGAACTGAACCTCGGGACTGATACCCTCAGAGGAGGCAAAGAAAATCGCTTTTATGGAAATTTCTTGAGATTTCTCTTGATGCTTTCTGAGTATTTGTCTTTTACCCCTCCCCCTTTTCATTTGGATATCTCTTTTGTAAGTTCTCGGGAGGACTTTATACATAAATTTAAAAAAAAATTTTTTAAAAAAAGGTTTGAATCCAGAAAAATGGGTACATGAGACAAGTGTTGACAAGTCCATAAAATTTAGAAATGTTGCAAGTGTCTCATCAAAAATTATATAAACTGTTCTTTGGGGAAACCCCCCCTGCCCAGGCCCGAAAGGGTGGGAGGGAGGTGTTTACCCCTTTCAACTGTGTTTTGGCGCTGGAAAAATAGGCCTTTTGGGGGTTTTGGGGAACTTTAAAACCCCGCTCTTTGAAAACCCGTGGGGCCCTTTTTTTTCCCGAGAAAAAAAAGAGAGTGAAAGAGTGATCTTTGTAAGAGGCATAAAAAGCCCCTGTTCCTATACTTAACTTTGTGTTTTTTCCCTATGATCAGCAAAACACCCGGGGCCCTGTTGGGCTAGCAAAGAATGGGGAAAAGGTGGCCCAAATACCACAATGTACAGTCCTAGTTGTCTGCTATTCTTCCCCGGAAAAATAAGTAACCCATCGGGGAATGGCAAACACCGGGGTTTTCGATTGGAGATGATTTGGTTGATTTTCTTGTATTTAGTATGTCGTCCTTTAGAGATAGCGCAGTTCAGACCATGCAGACCATACTGGACAGCTAGCACTGCTGCAAATACCCCTTTCACTCGGGGGGAAGGGGGCTGGCGGGAAGGCCCCGGGGCAGCCGCAATTGAAAAGGGTTTTTTAAATCAAGGCGGGGTGCCGTCGGGAAAATTCAGTTAGGAAAAAATCATCTGGTAAAAGGAAATCAGGCTTTAAGAGGCGAGCTCCCTTTTGAACCCGCTTCCCCAGCTTTTTTCTCTTCAGCCCCCCCTCTCTCTTCTCCCCTCTCTCTCAGCATGGGGCCCGAAATCTTCCCCCCCCACGGGGACTATCTCCCGCTGGGCTGAGTTTGAAAACTAAATGTTGGAAAAGTAATTTTAACTTTGTATGTGTGTGTGTGTGTGTGTGTGTGTGTGTGTGTGTGTTGTGTGTGTGTGTTGTTTTGTGTGTGTGTGTTTGTGTATATTTTTGTGTTTTGTTTGTTTTTTGTTTTGTTGTGTATGTTTTAATTTTTGTGTGTGTGTTGTTTTGTGTGTGTATGTGTGTGTGTGTGTATTTTGTTATTTTTGTGTGTGTTTTTGTGTGTTTTGTGTATGTGTTGTGGGTTTAAACACCACTGGGCCCCCAGCAGGTGAAGTGTTCCAAAAAAGGGGAAAAGAGAAAAAGTCAATGAGGGGTTATATCTTTGAGGGAAAAAGACAAGGGTGACTTCCCCCTGTTGACAGGTGGGTGACGACCTGTTTTGACATGGCTGAGACCCGTGTGGGCCCAAATGTCTCAGCCTAACTGTGAGAAGCAGGTTGCTGAGACTTTACTGGCTATACAGGTAGCTGACGACTTGACTGTAGTTACAGGTGGCTGACGACTTTGCTAACTAGACAGATTGCTGATGAGAAAAAGAGAACGAGAGAAATTTTCACTTGGGCTTAAAGACTTTCCTCCCGGCTTTTTTCAAAGGGGTTTGGGAAAACTTAGAATAAAAGTCATGAAGGTGACAGAGGCCAAGAGGGAAGGATAAGCTCATGTTCCCAAATCGATGTGCCCCTTCGTGGAATAAAAAATTTAAAGGACCGAAAAGTTCCTTTTTAAAATCGTGGGGTGTGGTGTTGGGGGTGGTGTGTGGTGTGTGTGTGTGTGTGTGTGTGTGTGTGTGTGTGTGTGTGTGTGTTGGGGTGTGTGTGTGTGTTTGTGTGTATGTGTGGGGTGTGTGTGTGTATGTACTCACCTGGTTTACTCACCTGGGGGGGGGTTTGGGGGGGGTCCCGGGGTCCGGGCCCCCCCCCCTTCACTGATCGCTACCAAGGGCCTCCCTGAGCCTGGAAAACTTTTTCATACCTCTTAAAAACCATGGGGATCCTGCCTCCCCCTCTTCCCCCCCCAAACTATTCCAATTTTCCCACTACTCTGTGGGAAAAAGCCCCCAACATCCTGTGATTCATCTGTGCCTTTAGCTTCCAACCCGTGTCCCCCTTTTTTTTGTCCAAACTCTGGAACATCCTGTCTTTTTCCCCCCTTGTCAATTCCTCTCAGTATTTTTATGTCGTCCTCCCTGCCCCTATTTTTCCTGTCCTCCCCGTGGGGTTTTGTGTGTGTATGGTGTGTGTGTGTGTGTGTGTGTGTGTGTGTGTAGGTTGTTGTGTGTGGTGTAAAAGGCAAGGTGTTTTGTGTGTTGTGTGTGTGTGTGTGTGTGTGTGTGTGTGTGTGTGTGTATCTTTCTAACATATCTGTATTCTTGGTATCAAACACCCATTCTGTGAGTACCCGTGTACCGTGTCACTGCCGTGGAGTACCCGTGTACCGTGTCACTGCCGTGGAGTGCCCTGACCGGGCACGCCGTGGGTACCGTGTCCGTGTCACTGCCTGGACCTTAAAATGTCACCGTGGGTTCCCGTGTTGCCGGTCACTGCCTGGAGCCGTGTACCGTGTCACTGCCGTGGAGTACCCGTGTACCGTGTCACTGCCGTGGAGTACCCGTGTACCGTGTCACTGCAGGGGCCCAGGAACCTGAATATTCTCTAATAAACCGCAGGAAGAAAAAACCCACCAAGAATTATGTCTCATAAAGCAGATATATGCGGGGCTGAACTCGCTTCCACAAAAACTCATAACGGCATGTCTAATTCTCTTCTGCAGAGTCGTTTGAGTGTGTGTGTGTGTGTGGTTTGTTGTTGGTTTATTTTGTTAAATTTTTCCCGTCTGCTTTCTCTGTTTTTTTCCCGTCTGTTTTTTGGGTGGTTTTCTGCAAATTTTAGGTCCCCCCCCCCCAAAAAACCCAAAAAAAACACAAAACACAAAACACACACACAAAACACACACCCACACACACCAAACCCAAAACACACACACACACACACACACAAAAAAATCCCCCACACACAAAAAAACACACACACACACACACACACACACACACACACACCCCAAAACACACAAAAAACACACACACACAAATAAAAAACACACACACACACACACACACACACACACACACACACACACACAAACATAAAAACACACACACAAAAATAAAAATACACACACACACGCACACACACACACACACACACACACACACACAAAGGGGGAACCCCGAGAAGGATGTTCCCCGAGAGGGGGCAAGAAAAAAAGGGGTCACAAATGGGAAACTTTAAGGCTCAGGGAAAAGTCACAGGGACTTAGGGAAATATTTTCTTCATTTATGGAGTCGTCAGCAAGGAAGTAGTGGAAACCCGGAAACCATACATATTTTTAAGAGGTAAGATAAAACTTCCCGGAAGCAAAAGGGAGAAGACCTAGTAGCGATCAGTGAAGAGGCGGGGCCCGGAGCTGAGACTACCCCCGCAACTACAATTAAGGGGAACAATTAGGTGAGTACCACACATAAAAACACACACACACACACACACACACACACACACACACACACACACACACACACAAATAAAAAAAAACAAAACACACACACACACACACACATACACAACACACACACACACACACACAACACACAAAACACACACACACACACTTAAAAAAACACACACACACACACACACACACACACAAACACACACAGCTAAGCGTCAAACATTGTTTTACTCAATACCTGTCTTCATGAGAGCTAGCCAGCCTCTCTCTCTCTGTCTGAGCCAGACTCTTCCACAAAAACTGATCCAGCCGCGAGTTTGGCCCATCACACGTTGCTATACATGCACCAATGTTCTCGTTCTCCATTAGAAACCATCATCATCTGTAGCAACTTTAAATAAAAAAACTTGCATTCTATCCTCAAATATATTAAACCACCCTTTTTGACTTCTATCTTCAAGGATATTAAAAAAAACACCCTTTTTTGTCTTCTATATTCAAGTATATTTACAAAAACACTTTCTTGCCATCTACACTCAAGTGTAGGTTTGAATTCCTTTGGTTATTCAGTCAGAGACTTGTTGTTATTGGTTTTTTTTTTGATTCATGTTTTTATTTTGCAGAGAGGGAGTGGGTGAGTTAACTTCCGGAGAAGAGGCCTGGGGGTCTTGTGTGGGGCAAGGGGGGAAATTATGGGGGTGTCCATCAAGCTCCCTTTATCTGTCAGGCCCTGGAGGGGAAAGGATTCTGGGCAAAGGACCCCGGGCAGCCGGCTACCGGGAGGAGGGGAAAAAGAACAAAAGGAGGAGGAGGGAGGGAAAAAAGAAAGGGGGGGAGATTAGGGGGAAAATTTTAAAGGGGGGAAAAAATTTAGAAAAAGATTTTAAAGGTTTAAGAAAATTTTGCTGGGACAGATGGGGGTTTTTTGGTCAATTCCAGTTCCCCCAGTTCCAAACCCCCCCAGTCATCCTCTTCCGGCGGTTTCCAGTCATCCTCAGTTCCAGTCATCCTCAGTTCCAGTCATCCTCAGTTCCAGTCATCCTCAGCCGCCGTTCCGTGTCCTCAGTTCCAGTCATCCCCAAATTCCAGTCATCCCCCGTTCCGGGGGCATCCCCAAATTCCAGTCATCCCCGGGTTCCCGTCATCCTCGTTTGGTCATCCTCAGTTTCCCGTCTCCCCAGTTCCAGTCATCCCCAGTTTAGGCTTCCCCGTTCCCTTATCCTCCGTTGTCATCCCCCGCCCCGTCATCCCCAGTTCCAACCCTCCCCAAATTCCGGTATCCTTTGTTTCCCAAACATCCCCGTTCCAAAAAATCCCCGGTTTTAGCCCTCCCCCCAGTTCCAGTTATCGCCGTTCCCGTCATCCTGAAATTCCAGTATCCTAGTTTTATCTCCTAGTTCGGTTTATTCAGTTCCAGTCATCCTCAGTTCCAGTCATCCTCAGTTCCAGTCAGTTCCCCGGGGTTTCCCGTCATTTCCCCAGTTCGGCCTCCCCAGTTCCGGTTTCCAAGTTCCAGTCATCCCCCAGTTCCCGTACCCCAGTTCCAGTCATCCCCGGGTTTTAGTCATCCCCGGCCCCGTCATCCCCAGTTCCAGTATCCCCGGGTTCCGGTTCCCCGTTCCAGTATCCTTTTTTTTCCAATTATCCCCTTTTTCCAAATATCCCCAGTTCAAATTCCCCCCAGTTCGGGCATCCTTTAAATTCAGTCCCCTTTGGGTTTTAGCTTCCCCAAATTTCCAGTCATCCCCAGTTCCAGCTCCCCCCAGTTCCGTCATCCTTAGTTTGGTCATTTCCCCAGTTCCAGTAAATTCCCAGTTCCAGTCATCCTTTTGTTTAGTATCCTCAATTAGTCATCCCTGGGTTTCCCGTCATCCTAAATTCCCGTCATCTCAGTTTTTAGTCATCCCCCAGTTCCAGTCATCCCCGCCCCGTCATCCCCAGTTTTAGCCCTCCCCAGTTCAGTCATCCCCAGTTCCAGCTTCCCCAGTTCCAGCCCTCTAAATTCCAGTCATCCTTTTTTTCCCGCCCTCCCCAGTTTTAGTATCCCCAGTTCCCAAACCCTCCCCAGTTCCAAAACCCCCCTCAGTTTCCCGTTTCCCCAGTTTCAGTCATCCTCAGTTTCAGTCATCCTCAGTTTTAAAAAATTTCCCCAGTTTCCCCGGGCATCCCCGTTCAAAACCCTCCCCAGTTCCCGTCATCTCGTTTCAGTCATCCCCAGTTCGTCATCCCCAGGGTTTCCCGTCTCCCCAGTTTCAGTATCCCGGTTTTAGTATCCCCAGTTCCGCTGTCTTTCCAGTCATCCTCAGTTCCAGTCATCCTCAGTTCCAGTCATCCTCAGTTCCAGTCATCCTCAGTTCCAGTCATCCTCAGTTCCAGTCATCCTCAGTTCCAGTCATCCTCAGTTCCAGTCATCCTCAGTTCCAGTCATCCTCAGTTTCAAAACCCTCCTAGTTCCAAAATTATTCAGTTCCAGTTCCCCAGTTCCAGGGCATCCCCAGTTCCCGTATCCCCCAAACCCCGTCTCCTTCAGAGTCATCCCAGTTCCCGTTTTTTCCCCCAGTTCCAGTCATCCTGGTTTCAGTCTCCCCAAATTTAAATACTTTTTCTCAATGTTTTTGAGTTTGAAAAAACTTGCCTAGTATGGGTCAGTAGGCCTGCTGCAGTGTTCCTCCTTTCTCAGGTTCTTAGTGTACCACCATAAAGACAGTGATAGTCAGACTTGTCGACACTCTGAGCAACATTAATTCCACCCTTATCAATTACAACATGTACTAAATTCTTGTCTTCAAGTATCACTGTACAAAGTGCCATCAATATGCAGTAAATCCTGCTTAGTTTTTGGTAAAATTCTACCTACTTTAGTTAAGAAAATTTAATATTCAGGAAGATTTTCTAGTATTTTATACTTTTGGAATCTGCTGTAAGCGAAAGGAAATCTGGAAAATATGATGACGGGATATGGAGAGAGAGAGAGAGAGAGAGAGAGAGAGGATCGTCAACAAGGCTGACTAAGATTCCTTAGTCCCATGTGAAAGATCTTGTGCAGCAACACAACAAGACCTGGGTATGGAAATAAATGGTATAAAATACCGACACAATGGAAATATAAACACATATGTTTGTGACTTGAAAAAGCCCACTGTGTGGGCGAAACGTAGTCAATAAAGGATCACATTATACTGCATATGTGTTTACATTTCCAAGACCTGGGTATCTTTATTGTGGAGACGTTTGGTCATCCAGTGGCCTAAGACTACATACTGGAGATACTGAAAGATGAGGTAATCAGTCCCTTAGCCTTGACAGATGTTCAGTCCCTCCGTCCTGAAGGATAACTTCACTCCCTTAGCCTTCATCAGTCTGAAGAGGCAGGGACTTTGACACCTACAAGTTATGCAGTGGATATCGTGTAGTGACCCGAGACCTCCCACTAGAAGAGACAAAAAAAATCTCAGTAAAAACGGAAAAAACTGACTCTAACAAAAACGAGAGAGAAAGCGACATAAAATTACAAGGAAAGTAGAAAACTACTGGATGTGAAACTTTCTTTTGAGAAACGGAGAAGACAATAATGTAAACAAAAGAAAATACTTAAAAGAATAAAAATACAAGACTAAGAAGGACGAAGAAAACTAAGACAAGAAAAAAATAAATCTTCCTCAGAACCAGTTCACGATTTATGGAATTTTGCCGAGAAGACTTTTCGCCCACCAGGGACTTGACAGTTGATCCGAGAATTGATAAACTCTTGGCGGGCGAAACATCTCTGCACAATTATTAAAACTGTGATATTTGTGGTCACAAACTGTCAAAATACAGTGACATGTGTAATAAAGTTTACCAACTTTATTAAAAAAAATCTTGAATAAAGATTTTCTTCAATAACATTTTCTTCACGACTCACGAAATCGTAATGACGCGATTGTAAACAAACCATACCACGGGCGGGGATAGAACCCGCGGTTACAGAGTCTCAAAACTCCAGACCGTCGCTAGCTGGTCCAGTGGCTAACGCGACGGTCTGGAGTTTTGAGACTCTCTGATCGCGGGTTCCATCCCCGCCCGTGGTATGGTTTAGATTTTCTTCGATAAGACAGTCTTATCAGCAAACTGCTGATAAGACTGTCTTAAAGTAATAAGGATAAAAATAAAG